>NC_048595.1:25619568-25808690 GCF_003668045.3 Cricetulus griseus | reverse complement strand
AGAACACACTGGAGCCCCACACAAAACAGCTTCTTATTCTGTTTGAAACTGTCTCCAGGGTTTCTCCTGCCATCTTCATATGCTACAAACAGTTTTTTTTTTTTTTTTTTTTTTTTTTTCTTTCCGGTCTACATTTATAAACAAAGTTGACCTCTTTGGCTGTTAGCTTTATGTGGAGGGTCTCCCCCAAGCTCCCCGTGATGCATAGGTTTGGGGTTCTCTCCTTTCTCCCTCCCTCAGCATTCTCTTCTAGCCTTCAGCATACGTCTGGCCTGATCCTCCCGTGGCTTTCTTGGCTTAGAAATCCTCTGACTGCTTGGGTCTTAAGGCTGCGTTTTGTGCCTGGAAGCTGAAACTATCTCCTATTTCCAAGCCTGGCATCAGAGCAGAAACACCTTTCCGATTTTATTTTCTCCAGCTTTTCTAGGTATCTGGGCGTGGGTGGGTGCTTCCTACATTCCTCCTCCTGTACTGATCAGTCATTTCCATGAGGCTGATGGCAGCCAACTCGGGGAGAAGAGGATCAAATGGAGACACAGTTGGAAGGAAAAGGAAAGCTGGGGCAAGGCAGACTAACAGGGATTGTGGCGTGAGCGTGAGGTCTTGACAGTGAGCGGGTTGGAGGAGAGATAGTGAAGACCTGAGTCTCTGGAACAGGTGATCACACTGGGAATCCAGAGGGAGTGACAGGTGGGGACAGGGCAAATCTGGCCCATCTCTCTGGCCAGCCTTCCTTGCTTGTCTGCCGAAGGCATCCTCTGTTATACACCTGCACAGCTCGTGCCAGCCCTTCTGTCCCTGGCGCTTTATTTCTGACTCACCACACACCATGACCCAACTGGTACCTAGATGTGGGCCATGGAGTCCAGTAGCCTTGCTTGGCAAACTTCCAGTCCTCCCTCTGCCCACAGCCACCCATTTTTCTGGATTTTCTTTGTTTGTTTGTTTTGAGACAGGGTTTCTCTGTGTAGCTCTGGAGCCTGTCCTGGAACTCTTTCTGTAGACCAGCTGGCCTCAAATTCACAGAGATCCACCTGCCTCTGCCTCCCGAGTGCTGGGATGAAAGACATGCACCACCACCGCCCCGCCATTTTTCTGGATTCTTATCATTCTTGCTTCCTAGTCTGTACTTTGGTTTTAAAAACTGCTGGGCAGTGCTGTCGAGAGAGCTATCAAATTGCTATCAAATCTGACAACCTGAGTCCAATCTCTGGAACCCGTGATGGAAGGAGAAAAGCCAACTCCTGAAAGTTGTCCTGTGACCTCCGTATTTGCACCACGGCACACACACACATCTACTAAATAAATAAACAAGCAGATAAATGTAAAAACAATGCCCTTGATATGCTTCCTGATAGTTTCTTGGGAGGAGTCTACTATATTGCCTCTCCTTTCTGAAGCTTGTCTGTGGCGCTTCCAGTTGCCTGTCTGAATCTCTCCAGTTCCATCTCCTCTTACCTTCTCCATTTGCTTATCGGGTTTCTGGATTCCTGTTATACTTGTCAAATACTGTGGGTACCAGGCTACCAAGATGAGCGGAATCAGACAAACCCCTGCCCTTTGAAGCTTAGCCTCAGGGTCATCGAGACTCTCATAGGAAACAAGAGTTAGAAGTTCCCACTGCACTTGTCTTCCCAGACTCAGGCCCCTGGAGCACAGTCAAAGAGTACAGCATAGGCAGAAAAGCTATTCCCGGGGCTTATGGGACCAGAGAAAAGGTGATCTTGTTGCTGTTTGTTCTTGTTATTTTGAAATAGGCTCTCATGTAGCCTCAAAACTTTATATCCCAGCACTGGGGAGGCAGAGGCAGGCAGATCTCTTCTAATTCAAGGCTGGTATATCACTGTACCTTGCCCATATTAACCCACACCCGTTACACTCTCCTGCTCTTCCTCCAACTTTCCCCATTCTGATTTAATGTCGTATTTGTCCATATGTATGTGTAAATACATACACATGTAAATTTAAAAATCACATTCCATAAGTGAGAGAATTTGGGATATTTATCTTTTATCTCTACTACCTTCTCTGTTCCCTTGTCTTTCTCCCTTTAAACCTCCTTCCCCTACATAGTTGCTCTTCTACCCCCCCCCTCTCTCTCTCTCTCTCTCTCTCTCACACACACACACACACACACACACACACACACACACCTAGATTCTGTACCTGAGAAAAATGAGTCTGACTTACTTTGCTTAACATGATGATGTCCACTTCCTGCAAATGTCACAGTTTCACCTTCTTCATGGCTGACTGGAGACTGTCAGTTAAGGCTGTCTTAACTGACCCTTGTGATCTCTAAGTCTGCCCTGCCGGACCCTGGCTTGAAGTCTTGGCTGCTCTCTCAGAGAGGAGCTTCCCCAGAGACTGATGCACTGATATGTCCCCTCCCCCTCCTCCCTGCCCACTTCTCTCCCACACCATCTTGCTGCCAAACTCCCCTGGCAAGTTTGTGGGTACTGAATGTTCCTTGGATACTGTACCTCTTGGGGTAATCCAGTTTCTGCCCAGAGAGCCACAAAAGGGACAACTCCCTGAAGTAGTCATGATAACGACTTCCAGGATTACCAGGAACTCAATCATTGTCACCAGAAAGAACTGGAGGGGGGAGGCCTCCACAGCCCGGTTAAAAGGCCGAGAGAGAAAATACGGTGCACTGTTTCACACGAGTGGTAAATCACAGCCAAAGCCGCTTCCTACCTAGTACTTACAGCTGTCGAAGACCACAGCAATGACTATCAAGTCCCAAACCAAATAGGAACATAAGTTCTGGGCTTCAAGATCTTGAAGATTCATGTTATTTTAGGGTTAGGTTTGCATGTGAGTTACAGAAAATCCATGAATGACAGTGACTTACATATGGCAGAAGGTGGTTTCTTACTTACTTAGGCATCTAAAGGGCTGAGCCTGGTTCCACAGGCTCAGAACCCAGGTTGCATTCTCCACATGGTATCTCATATTCCAAAATAGCTGCTTTACGTCTAGTCATTGAGTCTACATTCTAGTAATTTGAGGGGCGGGTAAGACAAAAAAAAAAAAAAAAAAAAAGAAAAGGATATAGCCTTCCGTGTGTGTATGTGTGTGTGTGTGTGTGTGTGTGTGTGTGTGTGTTAGAGAAGACAACTTGTGGGAGTGGGTTATTTCCTCCACTCCATGGGGTTCAGAGATGGAACTCCTATGGTTAGGATTGGTGTGGGTGCCCTTCACTGAACCATCTCTCTGGCCGATACTCTACTTTTAATAACACTTTCATTCTTATTGCCTTGTACGTGCTAGGCAAGTTCTCTCCCACTGAACCACACTCCCAGCCCTACACTCCGTTTCAAAGAACGCTTTCTAGATGCTGTAAGTAACAGTTCTGCTTGTATCCCTTGGACTAGAACTTTGCCACTTAGCTCTACCTAGTGATAAGGGCGACTGGGAAATGAATTATTATCCAAAGTGGCCACCTGTCCAGCTTAAAATCATGGGATTCTGTTACCGAGGAAGAAAGGGAAAATAGATGTTGGGGATAATTAATACTCCCCACCACCCTTGCAGGCAACCAACCAATCAGCCACCCAGCCAACATTGATGTTTGAGGAACTGCTCTATTTAGTGAAAGAGATGGATATGCAAATAACGGACTCCAGTGCCATGTGATGGGGAGGATAAAGGAGGTTTTGTTCCGAGTGCTGCGGGAGAACAGATGGAAATGATCAACAGCAATCAGAATAATTAATGACTACAATGGCCGAGCTGGGGCCGCAGCGCTACGCTGGGCTATTGTGTTAGGCCAGCTCCTTTTCTCGGTGGCAGCGAGAGCCACAAACTTTCCTACTTCTCCACAATAGCTCACACAATGGCAGGCCAGGTGCTGGCCCTTCTTCCCATACATTATCTCCCAGCACGCTGGAGCTGCTACTGTTGTCATTCTCACTTAAAAGACGACAGAACCAGGCACGAGCCATCCAGCTGGCTTTGGAGCCAGGCAGTCTGGCTCTAGAGAACCCAGATTTAACTCCCTACTCTGCTGACACCCCCAAAACATCTCATTCTCCTTCCTCTGCCAGACCCCCCACAAGTCTCCAGAAGGTAGCCTCCTCATACACTTCACTGTGGTGAGCCAGGCCATCTTCCGGGTCCACTCCCACACCAGTTGCTAGCGTGCTTGTCCCTCTCCTCAGCCATCAGCCCTGCCTCAGTGGTCAGGCAACTGATTGCTGTGCTCTCCCTAAGTATGGGGAGGCCTGGGGTGGGATGCAGTGACTTGAGGTGGCCTCTGCCTGGATTGGGTCACTGTTCCATCTCAGGAAATCACTTTGCTTGTTAAGGGTTTCTTTTCTCATCTGGGGGTAGGGATAATGCTGTCACACTGATGACAGGGATATGATGTCATGTTAGGTGATTAGTTAATCACTTAGCACATACTAAGTGCTCAGAAAGTGTTCACTGTCATCCCATTCCCCACTCGGACCGTTTCTCTTCTTTGTCTTCAGTCAATTTCTCTTTACATATGTGTTTGTGTCCCATCCCTGCATGACAGGTGATGTAAATATATATTTATTGTCTTACATTTCTGGGACTCGAAGTTCCTAGATTTACTTGGACTAACGTCAAAGTGTTGGCAAGACTGTGTCCATTCTGGACGTTTGAGGAAGAATCCTTTTGTTACCTTTTCCTGTTTATTCTCCTTTGAGTTTTTGTGATGCTGGGGATTAAACCCGGGGCCTTGTGCATGCTAGGAAAGTAGTTTTCCACTGAACCTCACACCCAGCCTTCCATTTATTTCTTTCCCATGTTTTCCTTTCTCCTTCTGGGCTTCTGTCTCTTATTGATAGGGACCCACGTCATTAGGTTGCACACATCTGGTGTGTTATTCTTCTCTCATTGCTGTTACAAAGTACCTAACAGAAGCAGTTTAAGAAGGAAGGCTTTATTCTCTCTGTGATTAGGAGACATGGTCCTGCTGGGTGGTGGTGGCACATGACTTTAACCCCAGCACTCAGGAGGCAGAGGCAGGCAGATCTCTGAGTTCCAGGCCAGCCTGGTCTATTGAGCGAGTTCCAGGCCAGCCAGGGCTACACAGAGGAAACCCTATCTTGAAAAAACAAGAGAGAAATGGTCCTTTATGGCATGCCGAGCATGAGGCAGCTAGTCAGATTGCACCCAAGGTCAGGAAGCTGAGAGAGGAATGCCCAGCATGAGAAGATACTCAGCAGGCTTTCTGCTCCTGTTCGGACTGTTTAGGGTGGGTCTGTTCTCCCTCAGTAAAATACCTCCAGAAACACCCTCACTGACACACCCGGGGTGTACTTCCTGAGTGATTCTGAAACCCAGCCTGGCTGACTATTAAGATGAACCATCAAATCTGGATAATCCAGGATATTCATCTCATCTCAAGATCCTGAACTTGGCCAAGTCCATAAAATCTCCTTTGCCATGGGAGGTGGCACACCCCCAGGTTCCAGGGATTAAGAAAGGGAGCTCTTTGGGTACTATTACCTCACAAATCCTCCTCACCCAGGTTCCTCCCTTCCCCCAGGATGTCCTCTGATAGGCATTCCCCTTTCTCCTGCTCGATTCTCAGACACCATCTTTGATAAGGTTGTTTTTTTTTTTTTCAGTTGGTAAATGTTTATTTTCTGTAAAAATACCTGGACCTAATGAGAAGTTTGTGTCCAGATGCATAATGTGCCCACTTCACATTTTAGGCAGTTAACAATCAATTTTGGTAGCAACCATTACTTTTCTTTTTTTACAGACAAGGTCTTACTATGTAGCCCTGGCTGTCCTAGAACATATTATGCAGACGAGGTGGCCTGATGAGGTTGTTTTTAAATAGTTTCTCCCACCTCCTGACAGCAATGCAGCCTGCACCTGTTCTTGCTGTGGTGCGCAGGGGCACAGCCCTGGCCAACCTTTTATTCTCAACCAGCTGCTTGCTCTTGTTGGTTGTTTGGGCCTCCTTGAGACTTCCTCTCCTCTGTCTGCCTTTACATACTCTTCCTGGCTTAATTTTTAAAATTTTAAAATTACATTTATCTCTGCTAGGCAGTGGTGGTATGCACCTTTAATCCTAGCACTCAGGAGGCAGAGGCAGAGGCAGGCAGATCTCTGTGAGTTTGAGGTCAGCCTGGACTACAAAGCAGATGCCAGGACAGCCAGGGCTACATGGAGAAACCCTGTTTTGAAAGAATCTCAAACAAACAAAAAATTACATCTCTCTCTCTCTCTCTCTCTCTCTCTCTCTCTCTCTCTCTCTCTCCCTGTTGTGTGTGTGTGTGTGTGTGTGTGTGTGTGTATGTGTGTGTGTGTATGTATGTGGTGTGTGTGTATGGTGTTTGTGTGTATGTGTGTGTGTGTATAAGTGTGTGTATGCACATATATACATGTATATGCACCTGTGTACACACGGCACCTGTGTGACTGTCAGGGGACAATTGAGGGAGTTGATTCTCTTCTGGCACTATGTGGGTCCTAGAGCTTGAACTCAGGTTACCATGCTTAGCAGCAAGGACTTTTACCTACTGAGCCATCTCAGTTTCTCTTCCTCCTGGGTTCCCACCTCCTGGTCCTCTATATGTTGCACTATCTCCATCTATCTGAAATGTCCAACTTTCCCCAGGATTTGGGATCTTGGATCCAGTGTTATTTCTTATTGTGTCTTGTCTCACACTAATGGCTAGTGCACAGGGATGGCTGACTCCTGCCCATCCTCTGCAAACTAGCTGGGGGTGAGGATCATGCTTCACTGGGCCCAAGTGGCTCCTCGGCTGCCTCAGCCTTCCTTGGGGTATATGCATTGAGAGAGTTCCCTGAGGAGGGGACTTCGAACCATGAACCCTGGGCCACTTTTCTTGTTTCTGTCTAAGATGGTGTGGAATCTTCTCAGGACTTTCCAGAGGTCAGATAAAGGCATAAGGCCAGGGGAGCTGAAGGGCAGAGTGTGTTTATTGGGGAACGACCTTACAGAGGCAGCTTCAAGGAGGAAAACTTTACTTTGGGTCACAGTTTCAAAGAGTGCAGGCTATCACTGGGGGACAGGCAGTCCATGATGACGTGAGCTTCTAGCCTGTTCACTTATTGGCATATGGGAAAGCAGAGAGCCCTAGCCCATATCTGAAATAGAATAGTCCTCATGGCCCACCCTGCAGTGACCCACGCCTGCTAGTTAGGTCACAGGTCCAGAGGTTCCACAACCTTCCAGCTTTGTCAACAGCTGGAGATCAGTTGTTCAAACACACGAGCCTGTGGGGTCATTTAAAACTCAAAATTCTTACAACAGGGAAACAAGTTGGGATGGTACCTCTTCAGAAATGTAGTTGCCGGGGAAACCTATTGTAACCATGACCTCTGGTGTGTGCAATTGCTTGAGTTTGGAAAGAGACACAGACCAAATGTAGCTCAAAGGCATAAATATTCATAGGGAACCAAGGTGTGTCCTGAGAATATAGTTAGTCACCAGAAAAAGAGACTAATTGATCAAAATAGAGGAGTTGCTTTAAATGCAGGAAAACTGATGAGGCACAGTGTGATCTTGGGGACAGCCAGGGGACTCACAGGCAAAGAGGGACTTGAGCAGGGAATAGTCCCGGATGGAGAGTGAAAATGGCTGTCTCAGGCAGGGCACAGCATGCTCAGCGGTTGGGAGTTAGAATGTATTCTATTTAGGGATCAAGGAGGATGGAGAGAGGAGGAGGCTGATGATGCTGGCACATCCAGAGCATAGGGGCTTCAGGTCAGCACTGGCACGGAAGTTTGAGCTTTCTCATGCTGGCCATGGGGAGTCATGGGAAGGGTTTTGAACAGGGAGAATGACTTAGAAGAGCTTACCTTTAAGAAGACTACACCAGTCTTGGGGCAGGCTGGGCAGGAATTCCAGGGCTCCAGATCTAAACATATACAAGATATAATTTTTAATAAATACTTTGGAAATTATTGTCCTATTCCTATGATTTTATGTGTGTGCATATTGTAGTGATATTTTGTTTGTGATCTAACAAATAAAGCTTTCCTGAAGATCCATCCGAGTGCAAAGCTAGCCACATTAGTTAGCCATAGATGCCAGGCAATGGTGGCATACACCTCTAATCCCAGTGCTCGGGAGCCAGAGGCAGGCAGATTGAGTTCCAGGCCACCCCGGGCTACTTGAGATTGATCCAGTCTAAAAGAGAAACAGAGCCAGGAGGTGATGGCTCACACTTTTAATCCCAGTACTTGTAAGTCACACACCTTTAATCCCAGCACTAGGGAGGTGGAGACAGGAGAGACCTGGCTGGGTGGAGAGAGGAATATAAGACAGGAGGAGACAGCAGCTCATTGCACTCAGTCTGAGGATTCCTAGGGACAGGATTGCCCTTTGGTCTGAGGATTCAGTAGAGGTTAGAGGTCTCTCTTGTGGCAGCTCCTTTACTTCTTTGACCTTTTCAGCATTTACCCGGATATCTGACTCTGGGTTTTTATTATTAAGACCTATTAGAACCCGTGCTATAGCATATGTATATTTATTATGTATTATGTATTTATAATACATATTTAATAAGACTATTGGTTGTTATTTTAGATAGGGTCTCACTGTGTAGTCCTGGCTGGCCTGGAACTCACAGAGACCTGCCTGCTTCTGCCTCCTGAGTGCTGGGATTAAAGGTGTGTGCCATCACATGTGGCTGTCCGAATGTATTTTACATGTACCCTCACACTTATTAGATGGCCTGGATGGAGACCTTCCCTAAGGCACACAGTGACAAAGGTAGCATTAGGATTCAGGGATGCTTCCTGGTACAGGGCTTTCCTTCCCCTTCACTGTACTGAGTGAGTGCAGAGGTATCAGAAAGGAGGCAGGACCAGGAGGCGCTCACCAAGGTGAACGGTGCCCAGGGCAGATACCAAGGTGAGGGCCATGTGGGAGGCAATGACAGTATGTTCTTTCTCCTCTCTCTGGGTGGGGGTGGGGACATGGGGTTCATTGGAGACTGCACATGAGTGCATCTCTCTTTCCCGAGTCCTGCAGCATCCTTCTGGGCCTGGTTTCTATGGCAACAGGCTCCCAGCAGGCAGCCTGCCAGCTGGAAGGAAGCAGGCAGGCAGGCTTGGAGAGAAGGCCTGGGCCGCAGGAGGAAGGTTGGAGTTGCAGAGGTGGCAGGGTTGGGTGGGAGAGTCTCCTGGGAAGCTGGACAGGCCCCTGGAGATGTCTAATGAGACCCTCTTCCCTTTTGACTGTGTGGAGGTAGAGGTAGAGGAGGGCCCACAGCCTTTCCTTTGAGGTTCTTGAATTCCCAGACTACTTCAACTTCTGTTCATCTTTGACACCACACCCCCAGCCTGACTCCTACTTCTCACAGTATTGTCTGGCCCCAACCTCATGCTTCATAGTGCTCATTGACTTCTTTAAGACAAGAGCCCCTACTCTGAACTCAGAGTGGGAAAAATGAACAAGGCCAATTGACTTTCTGTTTTGCATAGGATTTGCATATAATTAACTCAAAGACAAGAAATTTCCAGGCCCGGTGTCATTCCTGCCAACAACTTAATTCAGCTCCACTGGCTCTGGCAGACTGTCTGGCCAGGCTCTGGGCTGAGCCACCAGGGTTCCCAGGGGTGAAGTCTTCCCTGCTGTATGCCCCCTCCATTGCAAGCTGCTCCCAGGCATATTTCTTCCTTTAGCTGGTGCCACCCAGAGTGCAGCCCTGTGTCCTAATCCTGGCTCTGCCACTCTGAAGCTGGGTGACCTGGGAGCTCTCTGGGTCCCCATTTCTCTGTGGGCCTAGGACACACTGTACAGCCACCATAAACCAGCACAGATATCTTTTCTAGAATACTGAATTGCAAGTGACTCAACACTACAATACTAGTACTCAACAAGTTGAGGCAGGAGGCTCACTTTGTGGATGCAGCCTGGGGATCCAATGTGAGTTCCAGGTCAACCTGGGTACAGAATGAGACTTGACTCAAAGCAACAAACCACAAAGAAAAATAGCAAAATGCGTCTGCATTCATTGCTCTAGAGCTACCACCAGCAGCAGCCCCATAGCTGGCTTCTGTAAGTCAGTCTCAGCTTTGCTTGGCATGTTCCAGTGTCTCTCTGGTCATTAGCATAGGTAGTTAAATACCGTCACTGCTGTTCAGTGGAAGTGAAATAGGTAGGTAGATCCGGTACCTAGTAGCTGGAAGGGCCAATTGAGTGTGTGGGTTAGTGGCTATCGTTTTGTAGGTTCCTAGCCCCCCCTCCCTTTTTTTTATTTGCTTGGAGTTGGGATGAGGGTGGTGACCCGAGCAGGAGCAGGGCAGACAGACATCTCCCTCCACAGGCGGGCGAGGTTCAAGCGCTCCAACAGCGTGACAGCCGGTGTGCAGGCAGACCTGGAGCTGGAGGGCTTGGCTGGCCTGGCCACTGTGGCCACAGAAGACAAGGCCCTGCAGTTTGGACGTTCCTTCCAGAGGCATGCCTCTGAGCCCCAGCCTGGGCCCCGGGCCCCCACCTACTCAGTCTTCCGCACGGTCCACACGCAGGGCCAGTGGGCCTACCGCGAGGGCTACCCACTGCCGTATGAGCCGCCGGCCACTGATGGGTCTCCTGGCCCTACCCCTATCCCTGCCCCTGGCCCCGGGTCCGGTCGCCGAGATTCCTGGATGGAGCGCGGTTCACGTAGCCTCCCCGACTCAGGCCGCACGTCCCCCTGCCCACGGGACGGCGAGTGGTTCATCAAGATGCTGCGGGCAGAAGTGGAGAAACTGGAACACTGGTGCCAGCAGATGGAGCATGAGGCGGAGGACTATGAGCTGCCCGAGGAGAGTGAGTCCACTGCCACCCACGCAGGGGAGAGGGGCGCTGGCATCCTGTGTGTGGTGGTCCAGGCTGCAGCATATTAGCAGACATTAGCAGGCCCCTCCCTTCAAGCTTGGGCTTGCCTCCTCTTTGGTCCTTGTACTGGAACTTGAGGTTCCCACTGGTAACAGGACATGCTAGAAACACCTGGAAAGGGACAGCTTTAGAGGCCATGACTAGAACTGGGGACGCATGGGTGGATCTTGACCAGACAAAAGGAGGTGGCTACCAGTCTAAGTCACTAACTCCACGAGGAACCATTTGTCCAGATCTGGACAAGTAAACGGATCCAGTGTGAGCTTGGTGGTGAGGCAGGCACCACAAGTCTTTCTGATTAGAGCTGGGTAGCGGGTTTTTCCCAGAGGATGCTGGGATTCCTCGGTGAAAGATGTTGGGTTTTAACGCTGTTGGAGGAGGCAGCTCACAGGAGAACAAGTCTGGGGAAGAAATGGAAGGTCAGCATGGCAGAAAGCCCTGTGACAGAGGGTATGCCCTGTCCGCATGAGTCCAGTGTGAGGGGAGCCAGTGTCAAGTTCTGAGATGGATTTACAAATTCCTATCAAACCAAGGACACATGGACTGATGAATAGTCAGTGAGCTAGTGTTCTGGCCAAGGCTGGAAGCCTAGACTGGGGACACAGGCGGAGGCAGAATTCAGAAGGACCAGCTCTTGGAAAGGCAAGTGGGCTGCGTGGAGAAGGAACTTCACTGAGGAGGGTTGAAGTCTTCATGTGGTTGGGTGTTTGATAGGATGGGGAAGGGCTGGAGGAGAGAGATGGATAGATAGTACAGTAACCACCAGGTGAGCATCTTAAAAGGTAACCCCCCTCCCTCAAGGGTAGCTTGGGGGAAGAGGGATCTCATCCCCTCCCCCTCCCCGAGCCTCCTTCTCTTCCGCAGTCCTGGAGAAGATTCGCAGTGCCGTAGGCAGTACACAACTTCTCCTGTCTCAGAAGGTCCAGCAGTTCTTCAGGCTGTGTCAGCAAAGCTTGGTAAGTGTTAACAGCAGAGTGAGGTGTGTGGATCTGGCAGGTGACCCAGTGTGTCTGAGAAGTGGGACCAGGTCTGTGTACTGAGAGGGGTGGCTATGTGTGGCCCAGGGCAGTTCATTCAGTGTGGCCCAGACTAGCCAAAAGGTCAGACTTGTTTTGTTTGGAGTATTGAGCCTCGAGATTGAGTCCAGTGTTTCTGCCCAGGTAGGAGAGACCTGGGCCTTTTCTTGTCCCTGTCCCTATCGCACAACCAGTCCCCCTAGGTTGAGCTTTCTAACAGTGAGATTGAGTGTGGCTTTCTCTGAGCCTGCCTGGGGTCAGACCTCCCTGACTGGCTGCCTCCCCTGTGTGTCCCACCACGGCAGGACCCCACTGCGTTCCCTGTGCCCACCTTCCAGGACCTGGCGGGTTTCTGGGACCTCCTGCAGCTCTCCATTGAAGATGTGACCCTCAAGTTCCTGGAGCTACAACAACTTAAGGCCAACAGCTGGAAACTCCTGGAGCCTAAGGTGTGTTTGTGAGTTCCTTCAGGCCAAGAAGCCACACCCTGGATTGCCCTTCTCAGAAACAAGTGTGTGGATGTGTGTGTGGGTTTGAAGAAGTCACATGGGAACAGACTCACACAGCAATCACAGCTTTAGATAAGACAGCCTTACTCCTGGCCATTGCCCTGTGCTTGGCCCAGCCGTTCACGCCACTGCTGCCTCAGCCACCTCTGGTCAGCTACAGTGTGTGGAGTAGAGCTAGGTTTTTAAGGCGATTTTCAGTCTTCTATTTGATGGGTGTCAGAAGTGAGACTGGGCAGGCCCCGAGAGCCCTGGCAACCCCCCAACCTGCGTGTAGGTGCTAGCTGTTGAGAAAGGTTCCCACCAGGGTGCGCTCGACCCCCGTCATTATTTGGAGACCTGTACAGGGGCTTTGACCGGCTTTGACCTTGTGGAAACGCGTGCACCTGCAGCATCGGGTCCCCGGGGCCAATTCTATAGGCGTGGTCCCGTTTGGATCCTGGGGAAGCTGGGATGGGGGATGTGGGGCTCCAGTCGGGATGTTGCAGTGGTCCCCGCCGCCCAGCTCAACCGTGCGCGCTCTCCCGACAGGAGGAGAAGAAGGTCCCTCCGCCGATACCAAAGAAGCCCTCGCGGGGGCGGGGCGTGCCGGTGAAGGAGCGCTCCCTGGACTCCGTGGACCGGCAGCGGCAGGAAGCGCGCAAGCGGCTCCTGGCGGCCAAGCGCGCCGCCTCGTTCCGCCACAGTTCGGCTACCGAGAGCGCGGACAGCATCGAGATCTACATCCCTGAGGCCCAGACCAGGCTGTGACCCGCCCGGGCCGCCCAACCTGGCCCGGGCCCGCGGTTTTCTACCCGTACTGTACATCCAGCGTCGAGGTCACTGTGAACGCGGGCTGCTCCGTGCGCCCGCCCTGCCGGCACCGCACGCCCCGGCTCCTGCCCGCCGCACTTTCGTGGGTTTTTTACCTTCCTGACCCCACGCAAAGGCGCCCGGGCTAGGCTGGGGACCGTGCCTCTCCGCCCAGCGCCCCTCACTTGGAACTCCCATCTTCCTGGTCCGACGCTTTGTCCCCACCTTTCCCCCCCATGGGCACCATCTCTGCCATTATTTTACACCCCCCCACCACTACCACGGGCCAGGCCGGGCCGGGTCCCCCATCTGGGCTCTGCGTCCCCCCCACACCCCGCGGGGCTGGGCTTCGTGGGGATCAAGCTTCGTGGCTTTTTATGAAGAATCCCGACCCCTGCCTAGGAGCCCGCCCCACCTTCCCAGGGCTCCACCCTCAGCCCTCCGCCCACAGGGCCCAGGGACCACAGTGGCTGGACCAACCCAGGACCAGGGCACCTGGGCCTCTCCCCTTTCCCGTATCTGGGGAGGGGAGACAGGGGCTTTCCTTCACCACACCTGTGGCTGTTCCCACATCCCTTTGACTATCCCAGGAAAAATAAAACCGCAGAACTGCACCGGAGCCAGCTCTCTCCCGAAGAGACCACCTCTGTGGGGGGCTTGGGTAAGGTGGGGGGTGGGGGAGAGGAGAAGGGACCAAGAGCTTGAGTACTCTTGGCGTGGGGACCGCAGGGGTTGCCTGAGCCCTTTCTGGGAAGGCTCTTTGGGAGAAGGGATTCTGGCGGTCACTATGAAGATCTATGCCTTCCTGGAGGGGCCCTGCTTGTGTGAGAAGGGGACTGAAGGAACCCATTCGCCCCTCATTCAATCCAGGGCCCTTTGCCTCCTAGACCCTGCGTTCAGTACTTGACACACAGCACAAGTGCAATGGGATGGTGTGCTGGGGGGCTGGCTATTGTTACAGGTCAGTGAACGCACACACACTTTGCATGGAGGACAAGAATCGTCTTGCTCCTGCCCAACCCAGTCAGCTGCAGCAAACTCCAGATTCGTGCTGCCACTTTCTCTGATGCCACCTGTAGGTGGACACATTGCAGGAGGGGCTTAAAGGACAACGCTATACTGAGAAAGTAACTTAAAGTTAGGAGGCATGGCTACTATTTACTGAATGCCTCCTGAGGGTCAGCCAAAGGATGAGTGCTTCACTGATAGAAGGCTGACGCTCAGAGAGACTTAAGTGGGCTCTCCAGAATCACAAAGCTAGAAGTAGTGGGCCCAGCCAGGTCTAATGGCAATTCATAGGGTTTTTACATCTATGGTTTGCTCAATTTGGAAGGAACTTGACTGCAGCGCTCTCTCTCTCTCTCTCTCTCTCTCTCTCTCTCTCTCTCTCTCTCTCTCTCTCACACACACACACACACACACACACACACACACACACACACAAAAGCCCCCTTTATAGTCTCTTGGGGCCGTTGTCACTGGCAGACACCATGGAGGTAGTCCTGAGCCTTGTTCTTTTTAAAGTCTCTCTGTGTGCGCACACACATGCACGTAAGCTAGCGGCTGATGGTGTGTGTCTTTGGTCATTCTCTGCTTCATTTTTTGAGATCCAGGCTTACTGAACCTGGAGCTTGGCTACTCTGCTGTAATGGCTGGCTGTCAACCCCCAGGGCTTTTTCTGTCTATATCTCCCAATACTGAGATTACAGGCATCCACCTGGACGATAGGCTTTGTTTTGTTTTTTTTTTTTTTTTTTTTTTTTTTTTTTCCGAGACAGGGTTTCTCTGTGTAGCTTTGGAGCCTATCCTGGCACTCACTCTGTAGACCAGGCTGGCCTCAAACTCACAGAGATCCGCCAGCCTCTGCTTCACGAGTGCTGGGATTAAAGACGTGCGCCACCAACGCCGGGCCCACAATAGGCTTTTAATGTGTGGGTTCTGAATATCCAAACTTGGGTCCCTGTCCTTGCATGTCAGTTATTTTATCTACTATCCTTACCCACGTTACCTGGCCCTTAGTTTTTTTTTTAATTTAAATTTCAATTTTATGTGTATACGTGTTTGCCATGTGTGTGCCATATGTGTGCCTCGGAGTCCAGATGACAGTTCAGATCCCTTGGAAGTGGAGTTTAGACAGTTGTGAGCTTCCATGTGCGTGCTGGGAATTGAACCTGCGTCCTCTGAAAGAGCAGTCAGTACTCTTAACTCCTGAGCCATCTCTGAAGCCCCCTCCAATGGGCTTTGAACAAGTGCTGCAGGTGATTCTGACATACAGCCAGGTGTGGGAACACTGGGGCTGGGCGTTGTCTATTTTCTGTTGGCTTTCCAGTTGGAGGCTGGGCTAACCTTCTCTTGCGAGTATTTTTCCACCCTAAAGTGGGATAATAGTGAGTTTTGAATGATCGGAGCAATCAGGTATTGTGATTTTCAGGTGAGGGGGAACAAGCTTGGGAACTTAAACTCCTTCCCCCAATCCTGAAGCCAGGAAGATACAGAGTCTACGTTATATGGGATTCCATTACACTTTGCCCTTTCTTAGAAATGGGCTAGGTTTCCTGAAGTCATATAGATGGGAGTAGACACGAGGAAACATGTCAGTACTAATAAGTCTGGTCACCCCGCTGTGAGCATATGCTTAAAGTGTCCCTAGCAGCCAGGTGTGGTGGTGCACACCTTTAGTCCCAGCAGCTGGAAGGAAGAGGCAGGCAGATCTCTATGAGTTTGAGGCCAGTCTGGTCTATTTAGCAAGCTCCAGGACAGCCAGGCCTACACAGAGAGGCCTTGTCTCAAAACCACAAAAAACAAACCAATAAATAAATACATAAATAAATAAAAATATCCTCAGGGCTTGAGAATGTGAGGCAGTTTCTTGGTGTTGGGCCAGTGGCCTGGGTTGTTGTTCTGTGGCCCAGAAGTACAAAAAAGAGGTGGTACAAGTTGTATTTTTAAAAACTCTGGGCCCACCACCCAGCTGCCCCCAAAAAATCACATGGAGGCTTATTCTTTCTAATAAATGCCTGGCCTTAGCTTGGCTTATATCTAGCCAGCTTTTCTGCCTACCTTTTGCCTCTGGGCTTTTAGCTTTCTCTATTTTTGTATTCTTTACTTCTTACTCTGTGGCTTGCTGTGTAGCTGTGTAGCTGGGTGGCTGGCCTCTCGAGTCCTCCTCGCCTCCTTTTCTTGGTCCTTGATCCCTTCTCCCCAGATTTCTCCTATTTATACTCTCTGCCTTCCAGCCCTGCCTATCCTTTCGCCTGCCATTCAGCTCTTTATTTGACCAATCAGATGTTTTAGACAGGCAAAGTAAACACAGCTTTACAGAGTTAAACAAATGCAACATAAAAAGAATGCAACACACCTTCGTATCATTAAACAAATGTTCCACAGCATAAACAAATGTAACATATCCTTAATAACAAGTGGCTCTCAGCCTGATTGTAACCAAGCCCAGGAACAGAAAGCTGTATTTTGAAGAGGGGCCTGCTCTCAGAGAAGCTGAGTACATACCAAGTACAGGTACAACATAAGACTAATTCTGGATACTTTGTAATGAACTTAGTTCTGGAGGCTGAGAGGTTCTATTTCAAGACAGCAAAATGTCCAGGTGTGATGTCGCATACCTATAATCCAGCACTTGGGAAGTGGAGGCAGGGAGATAAGAAGTTTGAGATTATCTGTAGTTACATAGTGAGTTTGAAGCTATTCTGGTATATATGAGACTCTTTGTAATTGAGAGACTGCTTTGTCTAGGCTCAGTTCCACTGGACTGGTTCCTCTCTACCCACCAGGTTCCAGCAGCCACTTATGAAATAACCATTCTGAGACTTAATATCAGTTACAGTTGTTTAACTAATGGCTTAGGCTTCTTACTGGCTAGCTCTCTCTTAATTATTAACCTGTAACTATTAATCTGTGTATCGCTACATGGCCTTATCTTACCGGAGAATGCCCAGGCATCCTACCTTCCTGGTGTCTACATGGCAACTCTCCATTGTCTTTCTTTTCCCTGACTCTTTGTTCGGAATTTCAGCCTAGCTAAGTCCTGCCTGTCTATTGGCCAAAACAGCTTTATTCATTAACAAATAAAAGCAACACATATTTGCAGCATACAGAAGAACCTCCATATAATCTCCCCTTTTCTGTCTAAATAAAAAGAAGGATATTAACTTTAACATAGTAAAATTATATATAGCAAAACAGTTACCAAGTAAGAATTATAGTTACAATTTTTAGTCTATTTGTATTTGGCAAAATTAAAGAAAATACTCTATCATCTTGTGAGTTTAAAGTTTTATATGTAATTTTTTTCTAAGAAAAACCATAACCATAACTATCTGTCTTCAACTCCATCAAAGACCCCAGAAGGATATAATATAAACTCTAGAACTGACGGAAACATCTTGCTGCCTGGACAGTTACCCAGAGTTCTTCCGTAACATTGGGGCATCCATCTTCAGCCTATGGGCCCAGAATGTCTGGCAGACTTTTCTGTGAAACAGGAACCTTGAAGGACCATTCTGTCCCTTGGCAAGTTTAACAGTTGATTTTCTTTGTAACCCGCTTGTCCAGTTTGGACAATGTCTGTCAAGCAGTCTAGGCAAGAGTAGTTTCTTGTCCAAATGGCTATCCCTGGCATAGTGAAGGCAAACTCCATAACGAGTTTCTTCAATTCCCACCTTCCTCTCTGACATAATTGGTGTTGCCAGGAGCAGATGTGTCTTATTGTCATGAAAAGCCCTAAGTTAACAAACCATCTTAAACGCCATATTCTGTAGGTCTTTGAAAGGTTTTGAAGAATACCTATCCATCTGAAATATATCTCTGTATAGCTAGAAAACCTAACTAAGTTTTTACTATTTTAGGTGACATCTATAATCTGCATTTTTAACTATACATCACATTTTAAATGAGCTGCATAAACATAATACCTGTTTAGGTATTATGTTGAAATATACATATTGCAAAATTGACCTTAAAAATGTATCAATAAACCAAAATCCATACCAATGTAAAATATTCATTCCTATATCAACTCTTTTTTAAAGACAGGGTCTCACTATGTAGACCTGGCTGGCCTTGAACTCACAGTGGTCCCATCCACCTCTGCCTCCCCTAGTGGTGGGACTAAAGGCATGTATGCCACTTTGCCTAGTGAGACTGTCTAAAACAAAGAAAGACAAAAAATACAAAAACAAAATGCCTAAAGCAGGGCATAATAGTGTGTATCTGTAACCCCACCTACTTGGGAGTATGGACAGGTGGACCATTTGAGCTTTGTTCATGACCAGCCTGTTAACAAATCAAGATCCTGTCTCAACAATAAATAACTGGTTGGGCTGGAGAGTTGTTTCACTGGTTAAAGGCAATTGTTGCTCTTGCAGAGAACTGGGATTTGATGCCTAGCATCCACATAGCAGCCCACAGCTGTCTGTAACTCCTGTTCCAGGAGGTCTGGTGCCCTCTTCTGGCCTCCTTAGGCATCAGGCATGCACATGGTGCACATACAGCCATGCAGACAAACACTCATACACATAACATAATAAATATAAAAATTACCATAAAAAACTGATGGTGGTGGCGCATGCCTTTAATCCCAGCACTCGGAGGGAGGCAGAGGCAGGCGGATCTCTGTAAGTTTGAGGCCAGCCTGGTCTACAAAGCTACCCAGAGAAACCCTGTCTCAAAAAAACAACAAAAAATTACCATCAAAAATACAAACACAAATAATAATAATAACAACAACAACTGAATGTGGTGAGGCATGATTATAATTCCAGAACTTTGGAAGTTGAGGCAAGAAGATTGCAGTGAGTTCAAGGCCAGTTTAGGCCACATAGCAAGATTGGCTCAAAAGGGGTCTTAAGAGATGGCTCAGCTGTTAAGAGCACTGGCTTCTCTTCTAGAGGAGGCAGATTTGGTTCCCAGCACCCACATGGCAGCTCAAACTGTAACTCCAGGTCCAGGGAATCTAACACCCTCTTCTGACCTTCCTGGGTCAGTGTGCTTGTGGCACAGTGGCATACATGTAGGAAAAACACTCATAATTTTTGATAAAATTAAAAAACAAAAAATGACTGTCTCACAAGAAGCAACAAACACAAACAGATACCAGCACACACATGCCATCCCAGCTGGAGGCAGGAGAATCAGAAGTTCAAGGCTAGGCCATGTTGTATGAGACCCACCTATTCTCAGAGCAAACAACAAACCAGCTTGCATCTGGTGCCAAAGTCCCTCCCATGCTAGAAAGCAAAAGGAAGAAAAGGGAGTGAGGGAGACAAACACCCCTTTGCAATCTCACCCATACATAGGTTTGGGGTCTTTGTGGCCTAATCGCTTTTTAAAGATGCCCAACCTCTTTGCATGATTACAAGAGTAATTAGATTTCAATGTATTTTTTTTCAGCAGGAACAAACAATGGTAATTAGATTCCAGTGTAATTTTCAGCAGGAGCAAATATCCGTCTGAAGCACAGGGAGTTTGGGGAAGCCTTGTAAACTGTCTTGCAGGATGCATTGGGATTTTACATAGGAGAAATGGAAAAAGGAGGACACTCCTTCAGGCCGAGGGGCCAGTGTGGGTTTGGAAGGATGGCTGTGTTGGGAATGACTGGAAAAACAAGCTACAGAAAGTTGACAGATTAGGAAAGGGTCAGCCAAAAGGGATCTGTGAGCTAACTCAGAGATTCCAGTACTTTATTTGAGTTTGTTTTTTGGGGGGGCAGGGGATGGGGCGGGGTTCAAGACAGAGTTTCTCTGTGTAGCCCTGGTTGTCCCGGAACTCACTCTGTAGACCAGGCTGGCCTTGAACTCAAAGAGATCTGCCTGCCTCTGTCTCCCAAGTGCTGGGATTAAAGGCGTGTGCCACCACTTCCTGGCTTATTTAAGCTTTTGAATGGCCCTTTGGCCAAAGGAATAGCTGTAGAGTGGAGGGGCAGTGGTGGTGGTGGTGGGGGTGAGGAGCTGCTAAAATGGTCCTGGTAAGAGGTAATGGTGTAGATTTTGAGGGGTAGTTAGGAGGCATAAGGCTGTAGGCTGGATCTGGGGTGGGATGAAAAGAGCAAACATGAAGATATTAGACAGATTTTTCTGTTAATGAACAAGCAATGCCCGAATGCACATCACAGAAAGCAGCCTGAATCTGGGGAATCCTTAGCATGTCAAGAAGCATCACCAGTGCTCATTGAGATGTCGAGAACTATGGCGATTTCTGCACGTTAAGATGGTTTAAAAAAGCAGCCCTAGAGGATGTTTTAAATTGTTTTTATTGCTTGTGTGTGTGTGTGTGTGTGTGTGTGTGTGTGTGTGTGTGTGTGGTGTGGGGGGAGTCGCATGCCACATGCTACAACCCCCATGGGGAGGTCAGAGGTCGACTTTCAGGAGTTGATCTTCTTCTAACAGGTGGATCCTGAGGATTAAACTCAGGCAGTCAGCTTGGTGGCCAATGCCTTTATTTGCTGAGCCATCTCGCCAGCCCAAGGGTATCTTCTGGTTGTCTTTTTAAAAATACAAATAGGGCTGTGGAGATGGTTCAATGGTTAGAGAGCATACCACTCTTGCAGATGATCCAAGTTTGGTTCCCAGCACCCATGTCTGACAGCTCACAACCTCCTGTAATTTCAGCTCCAGGGGGATCTGACACCCTCTTCTGACCTCCTCAGGTGCCTGTGCTCATGTGCACACCCCCATTTATGCATACAGACAATAAAATCCTTTTTAAAAGGTTATAAGTATCTCCTTTTTTTCAGAATTGCAGGCTACAGAGTCAGGATTTGAATCCAGGACTAATTTCAAAGTTCGGTATGGTTTTTAAAACAAATTTTGTTTTTAAAGACAAGGTCTCCGCATGGAGTTCTGGCTGACCAGGAAATACTGATTAGACCAGGTTGTCTTCAAACTCACGGAGATCCACCTGCTTCTGCCTCTGGAGTGCTAGGATTAAAGGCATGAGCCACTATGCACAGCTCCCCCCTCATTTATATAGACTCTTGGTACATAGCTGAGGTTGGTCTTGAACCTCATGACCTCTCAAGTGCTGTGATTTCATTTTCAGCTTTTGTGCTCACTCAAGTTCTGCTGGAGGGAGCTTCTATTCATTGCTAAGATGCAGCTTGAGGATCTGCCTGTCCTTCCAGGGAACGTCCACTGACTCTTTGCATGGCTGATGGTGTCCTGTGTTATGACATTTCTTAGATTGCTGACATCTTGTGGCCTACCTGCTTCCTCTTCAGGCAGAAAACTCCTGAGGGCAGTCCATTTTATATCTCCAGCGTCTGGTATGTAGAATGAGTGACTGAGCACCAGCTTGTGTTCTAGACAATTCTGACCTTGTCTCCTCTTTGCATATTCAGTGCACAAGTAATCAAGTTCTGCCAATTATGGTTGCTAATTTCTGGCAGCTTCTTTCTCCCCATCTTCACGCCCAGGCTTAGCTTTGGGCTCTTTGATGTAAAATAGTAAGAATCTCTAACCTGACAATGCAGTCTGGAGACTTCCTACAAAAGCATTCATGACCTTGAAGCACGACTCACAGCTAACTTGTTCAGGGAAAGTAGGTGGACCGTTCTAGGTGGATGAAAGAATACAGAAAGGCACAGGCTCAGAAAGTTGATTTTTAGTGTCACTAATGGTAAGGAGGCTTGTCAGACTGAGGTCAGTGCCGCGTGCCTGGGAAGGCAGGACCATGTTGGGGCATCAAAGAGCTTGGGCTTGAGGCGTTTTCCTGTCTGTGGTAAATACATGTCTGTCCAGGGAGAGTGGAAGCATGGAGGACAGAGGTGCCTGTATCAGAGGGTTTTGTACAAATGCTTCACTATCGATAGTTCAGCTGTTTGTAGACTCACCAAAGCTACCATCTATTTCCCTGATTGCGGTGTGCCTGGCACAGTACTTGACAAACGTGATTATTATCAAACCCTCACAACATCCCCGCGAAAATGGGTGGTGTTAATGCTATGCAGAAGGAATGAGTCTTCACAGAGATGAACTAAATAACGTTCCCAAAGACACACAGCCTGAAAGTACAGACCCGAAGAGGTTTCAAAGCACTAGATTATCCTTCGCTAAGGGAAGCTTCTAAAGGTCAGGGGTTGGGTTTTCTGTTTCAGTAATACCCGACCTAGGTCTCAGGAAATGGCTGATGAACTTCAGTTGGATCAATGAATGCCATGACTTTTCACGTTTCTCCACTAGGAAAGCACGAAGCAACGTCGCTTGGGGAGCCTCCTAACCGCCAGGGGGCGCGATACTCACCTCCGTTCATCCCAACAGAGAGGCGGATGCCCGGCTTCCTTCCTCTTGTTGCTTAACGGAGCTCAGCCAATCACTGCTCTCCGAGAGCGCCCGGACGCCAGTGGGCGGGGCCTCGGGTGATGCCCCGCGGGCCACTGGGAGTAGCGACGTCCGTGTTGCTCCCGGCTAGCGGGCGCAGCGCGGGGCCGGTCCGGGGCGTGCTGGGGGGCCGTAGGTGAGTTCCTAGGGCGCTTCGCTTCCCTGGATCGCCGGCCACGAGTCCCGCAGGGACGGGGTCCTGGCCGTGTTCTCCTAGTTGGGAGGGCTGGTCTCCGTAACCGTCCCGGGTCCGGCCAGCTCCCGAGTGTCGGCTGCAGTCAGAACTTGTCCGCCTCAGGCACCTGCAGGCCGGAGGGTGACGAGGCCACGCGTGTAACGGGACAGGGGACCGGGAGCTGATGACCCTGACCTCCGGCGCTCTCCTTCCCAGACTTGACTGGGGTAGCTGTCAAGGGTGATTCTTCTAGGACCTCTTCTTGAATTTGGAGTGTGACTTCCGGTGGGACTGGGCACAAGGACAGGTTTCCGGGTGGCCCAGTTGACCTGTACCTGGACTCTTTGGCAAGCTCCCCTGCATGCTGGGCTGGAAATAGGCGTCAGTATTTGCGAGGCCCCTCTGCTACTTACATTTTGATCCCCTAGGGATGACTTCATGAAGTCTAGCTGCTTGCGGTCGTATTCCTGCCCCTTTGTGATTGTGGGTGGGAGACTGCTGCTGTCAGTCTTACTTTAGCGACTTGTTTATGCTGCCTGTCAGCCTTGCGATCAAACTGTTTTTGGAGCTCTTTTCCAGGGGGGAAGAGGCAGAGTATAGGATGATCCGGACAACCTTGGTCCTTAACTTCCCGGAGCTTCAAGGTGTTTTGAGAGATGTAGACAAGTAGGGTAAGCCCACACAATGCCCGTCACTTGAAAATGGTTGTGTTGGATACGTGGATGACTGGAATACGAACAGGACCGTACAGAACCTGTATTTTACGTCTAAGAGAATTAGTTGTAGACTGATACTTAAGGCAAATTGGAGAATTGAACGGAGAGTCGCTATTTAGGAATAGTATGAAGAGCTTGCAGCTGACATGCACCTGTAATTATAAGCGCTTTGGAAGTGGAAACAGGAGGATCAGCAGTTCAAAGCCGCCCTCAACTCAACTGAGGGTTTGAGGCCAGGCTGGGCAACATGACGACTTGTCTTAAACATCGTAAAAATACAGAAAATAGAACGGAGAAGCGTTGAGTTTGGGGTTGTTTGGAGCTTCCCTCTTCCTTAATGTGTATATTGTAGGATTTTGCAAATCTCTTGGTATGACCTTAGAACCTTAGAGTGCACAGGAAAGGAAATCTTTCAATGTAATGAAAAGCTAAGCTAATACGGCGCTGCAGGAGGCACTTCCTATGTCTGTGGTTTCAACAGATATCATGCACACATCTGCAGAGTGTTTTACTAGAAAAAGCCCAGGCTTGGCCTAAAAAACTCAATGTGCCTGCTGCTTGTATTGGTTTTGGCATAGTGTCTTTGAGCCACTGTGGCCTGGGACAGGAATCCAGGCAAGTTATTCCTACATCATAGAGGTATTGTGAGGGTCGGGTGATGACTAGGGAGCTACTGTGGAGCATAAGGCCTGGTGTCAAGTCAAAGGACCAGGAAGAGAAGCCTGAGTCTGCTGCAGTTCCTCATACCTGGCGGTCCATGGGTAGACTCAGGCTCACAAGACATTCCACTCCCTCCAAAGAGAATTAGAACCAAAGGGAGAAAGGGAGAACCATCTAATCCTCCATGAGGCTTGGATGTCTCACCCCAGAGCAGAGACACAGCAGCATTGGAGAAATACTTAACACAAGTGACTTCGTGATGATGACTAAGGAGTGAATTTGAGAATTAGAGATTATCATGTGTGAAGTGTTTAGCCCAAGGCCCAGCTTGGAATGAGTGCTCAGTAGATGGTAGCTAGCATTAATAGTTCATTGCCAATGGCCTTTTATGATTGTAATAGTAACTAAATAATGGTACAAATAATAATTTAATAGTGGTAATCATTTGTGACTAAGTGGCCATTTGAGTGAATGGGTTTGTATATTACTTTGGTATTTTATTGCAAAAGGCCCTAGGGGCACCTCCATGATTTTTGTTATTTTTATTTCACAGCATTTTCCACAGGGACTTTTCAAGTATTAGGGTTCTAGGGCATCTGGAGTACTGTATTCACTTGTATTTTTGGGAGCTTGCTGTGCAAGCATGAGGATGTGACTATTGTTGATGGGGAATATTTTGAGGGTGTTTTGACCAGGATTTGTTAACTATAGATTACTGTCATTGTTAGAAAAGTTCAGTCCAGAATAGGCTTAAAACCCTTATCAGTCTTTAGTCCAGTCTATTACTTAGGTAATAGATCATCATTTTTGGCTGCTTAAATAAGCCCCTTGTACTTTGCCCAAGGAAAGGGAACTCATTATCAAAGAGTCAGAATCCAGAGTGGAGCTGTGTTATGTGCATGTGAAATTTCACAGAGCAAAGGCTTCTTTTCCCTTCCTGAAATGTTGAAAGACTGGGGGTGGGGGTACAGGGCTTGAGGTCACCCCAGGTTTGAGGCTCCATTTGGTGACACTCAGAGGTTCCTTGTGGGGAGCATCTGCATACAGGAGTACCGCGTCATTCATGGAGATTTTACCCTCTTCCTTAACCATCGAATTTTTCACAACTTCCTGGAGTATTTCAGGGACCCAATTGTTGCACAAAGCTCAGCAGCCACTTGCTGCTCTGTGGGGCAGCTGCTCAATTACTAATGCCCAGCTGCCTGGTAAGTAGAGTGCCCCCATGGGCCCTCCACATGTGCTGCGGGAGGGGATGCTCATTTCTCCCTAATGCTCTCTTTTCTTCTGCAGATGTCATGTGGCCTGTGCTATGGTCCGTGGTGCGTACCTATGCTCCCTATGTCACCTTTCCTGTGGCCTTTGTGGTTGGGGCTGTGGGCTACCACTTGGAATGGTTCATCAGGGGAAAGGATCCCCAGCCTGTAGAGGAGGAAAAGAGCATCCTGGAGCGTCGAGAGGACCGAAAGCTGAATGAGCTGCTAGGCAAGGACCACACACAGGTGGTGAGCCTTAAGGACAAACTGGAATTTGCCCCCAAAGCAGTCCTGAACAGAAACCGTCCAGAGAAGAATTAATGGAGGGCTCAGGTCCCTGTGATCCACGGGGCTATGACATGCCCTGCCACCTTGTCGACCCAGCTTCAGAACATACATCTGATTTGCTTTGCTGCTCACTCTGGCCCCTTCTGCATCCCCCAGCCACAAACATACTGGCTGATCCGTTATG
The DNA here is from genome assembly GCF_003668045.3 of Cricetulus griseus. Taxonomy (NCBI): domain Eukaryota; kingdom Metazoa; phylum Chordata; class Mammalia; order Rodentia; family Cricetidae; genus Cricetulus; species Cricetulus griseus. The sequence goes on along the minus strand of NC_048595.1, from coordinate 25,782,928 downwards.
GCTATACAGCTGCAGCAGCAGGGGCCAACGAAGAGGAAGGCTGCATCTGTGGGATGGGCTGTCTCCATGACTGCGGGCTTCTGATCTTTCCTGGGAGCACTGTAGGGAGGAGCCCTGGGGAATGAACAATGCTCTCAGGTTCCCTGGGGAGGGGCTTGCCCTCAACTGGGAATGGTTGGGGCTTGTTGTTGCCATGAGGAGGGTCACCTCCATGTCTAGTTGTAGTTTTTGCACTGGACAGAATTCAGAAGTTTCCCTGGCTCCCTTGATGTGTTTTTCCTGTTCGCTGGCACAATTGTCCCTTTATCAGCTCAGGAGTGGATTCTCAGGGGAAGGAAAGCACATTTCTGTTGTGGGGAGCTCAGGCTGTTTACTTTGGGGCAGAAGGCGTATGCCTGGAAATAATCCTTGTCTTCCACCCTTCCTCACATGTAGTGAGAACCTAATTAAAGTGGCACCTGAGACATATTGGTGGAATTCTGTCTGTCTTTTAGATGGGGTCTGGGTTCTCAGAGGAGTTACTGTAGGCATTTGGGAGTATAACATCCGTAGTGTCTGTGGACTTCCCAAGGCTGTGAACACAGCTGGAAGCTGTGTTTTACTGAGTGCTAGCTGAGACTCCTGAGGCACAAGCTCCCAGGAGTCCTTTTATCATGCTTGCATGAGGCTGCAGCATCTCCAGGGTCTGAGTCGGCAGCACACACACTCAGAGATATTTACACATTAAAGAAATTGGGCAGGAATGAGAAAAGGTCACTATACTCCCAGTGCTCCACTGCAGACGCTGGCAACATTCTGTTGTCTTCACTGTGCCCTCTCAAGAAGGAGCTGGCGTGTGCCACCCCTCCTAGCTTTCTGTGTAAGTCTTAAAGAGTTGATGGCTATACTTTTATTTTTTATAGGTTATTTTTCACCTTACCATATGGTGGTTGGCATTGTTCTGGGGCATGGAGGTTGCTGAGATGGAACCCAGAGCCTCACACATGCTAGACAATCACTGAACTATATTCCCAGCCTCCCTTTTTCCATTTTTTCTTTTCTTATGAGACAGTCCTAGTAGGTTGCCAGGATGTTCCTCCTGCCTCAGCCCCATGAGTAGCTACTAAGATGGACTTCATCATTGCTTGCTTGCTTGCTTTTTTCTATAGTTTTTTAAAAAAATCGTTTTGCCGTGCAATAGTGGCACAGGCTTTTAATCCCAGCACTCGGGAGGCAGAGGCAGGAGGATCTTTGTGAGTTTGAGTCTAACCTGGTCTACAGATTGAGTGCTATACAAACCTCATCTTGAAAAACAACATTATTTTTATCATTGTTGTGTGTGGGTGTCTTGGCTGTGTGTAATCTATACCATGTGCATGCCTGGGGTCCCACAGAGGCCAGATGAGGGTGTCAGATTCCTCTGAAACTGGAGTTGTGGATGGTTGTGAGCTGCTGTGTAGGTGCTGGGTCTCAGACTTAGGTCCTCTGGAGGAGCAGCTGGTGTTCTTAACCTCTGAGCACTAACCCTCTTTCCAGTCCGTGTTTGTAATACTTTCTAGAAATGGTTGATTGATTGATTGATTGTGCAGGCATGTGTGTACCACAGTGCATGTGTAGAGCTCAGAAGACAACTTTTGGGAATTGGTTCTCTATCATGTGGGTCTCAGGGAGTAATGCAGGTTATTAAGGTTGGCAGCTAGGTACCTTTACCCGCTGTGCCATCTTTCAAGCCCTCATAATTGTTTTTGTTTGTTTGTCTTAATATTTGCTTGTGTGTATGTCTATAATGTGCTGGTGCCTACTGAGACCAGATCCAGGGGAGCTAGAATCACAGGTGGTTGTGAGCCGCCTGATTCTGGGTGCTGAGAACTGAACTCAGATTCTCTGCAAGATATGGCTCTTCACCACTGAGCCATCTCTCCAGCCCCCTTCATCACTGTTTTTAGTAGCTGGGCAATTATGTACCCACCAAGTGAAGCTATAGCAAAAGCTGACTCTAAAGTTTCCCTATTGCTGGATATGGGTATTATTCTTGTTCACGAGTTTAAATGCTGCAGTGACTGTCCCTGCATTATGGAATCAATGATAGGAACAGCAAATGTCCTTGGATAAGGTGGGTCTCCATGCATAGTACAAAACATCCTTCCAAAAGGACTGTCGTGTATGTTACCTGGGGTGATGTATTATTTATGATTTATTAAAGCTTGCTTGAGGATTCAGAAAGCAAAGTCAGCCACAAGCCATAGAAGCCAGACACACACCTTTAATCCCAGTAGCCAGAAGCTAGGAGGTGGTGATACACACCTTTAATCCTAGGATTTGGGATTAAGAGGTAGATGGATCTCTGTGAGTCCAAGGCCACCCAGATCTACATAAGATTGACCCAGTCCTAAAGAGAAACAGCTCACACAAAGATGATCTTAACACCTGAGATCACATGCCTTTAATCCTAGCACTAGAGGGGTATGAAGGATAGGAGCAGGATCTTCAGTAGTCAGTATCAGGGATTCATTCTCCAGCCATGTTGAGAATAGGAACACCTCTCCTGTTAGAGGTAAGAGCTTTCTGGTAGCTTAGCCTCTTTGCTTCCCAATCTTCAGGTTGAACCCCAGTATCTGTCTCTGGGTCTTTTATTTTTTGTGCAACAGTTACCACTCAGGATGTTGCTGGGAGTTGTAAAGGGAGTGAGAGCAGAGGGCTGGAAGAAGCAGATGGCTAAGCCAAGTGAGCAAAGAAAGCACAGTGAGCATTTATTTGATTAAGCGTGAATCTGCCTCTAATTGAGGAAGGTGACTCCCCTGCTTGTCTCAGGAACCATCTCCCCAGAGGTCTGATGGATGGTGTCAGGTGGAGACGCCAGCTATGGAGTGAGCATCCTGGGAAGAGGGGCATGTGGTGGCCTGGAAGAGAGCAAATGCCATCAGTATCTACCCCTTTGTGCCTAAGGGGATTGTTTTGAGTTGTTGCTCAGAGTTTTAGGAGCAACTGTGTACCACCTGAGAAAGGAAGAAAAGATGTTCTGAAACAACAGCTAAGCAGAGCTTTGGCCCACTGGCTAGGCCAGTGATGGCTGCATTAATAACCTGGTGCTGCCACTCTGTGGCTGTTCTTAGTATTACCAGGTGTGAGACTGCCCCACTGGGCAAAACTTGTCAGTGCTGGTGCCTGCAGGAGGCAGTCAAGTGACAAATGAGTGACTGGGCTGGCGTGGCTAGAAACTGGAAGCCACAGGCCTGTCAATAGGGGGCAGTGAAGATCCGGCTTTCCCTTCGTTCTGTTCACTCAGGGGCACTAGATTTTCTGTATCTCCTTCCCCAAAGATGCTAGAAATTGAGTGGAGTTTTCCTTATTTCCCTTTGTAGAACCTATTTTACAAACAGTGACAACTCATCAAAGAAAATCTGGGGCTGGACATTTAGTTCAGCTGGTAGAGTACTTGACTACCCATGCATGAAACCCCGGGTTCTGTCTTCAGGACCGTATAAACAGGGCTGTTGGGGTGGGGGTGGCGGGAAAGCATGCCTGTGACCCCAGCACTTGGGAAGTAGAGGCAGATAGATCAGAAGTTCAGAGTCAGGCTAGTGAGATGCTCGGTGGGTAAAGACTCTTGCTGTGCAATTTGACTGCCAGAATTCAATCCCCCAAACACCCAAAAACAGTGGGCAGGAAGAACCAACTCCACAAAGTTGTTCTCTAGCAATCACCTACGTTGTGCTGTGGCATGTACGTGCAATGTGTGTGCGTGCTCTCTCGGGTACACACACACACACACACACACACACACACACACACACACACACAGTAAAAATATATTTAAAAGTTTGAGGACTGGAATACATGAGATGCTGTTTCACAGCAACAAAAACAACCAAAAATTAAAAGTGAGGGCCAGCAAAATGGTTTGGTTTAGTGGAAAAAGGCACTTGCCACCAAGCCTGATAACTTGGGTTTGATTCTTGAAACTCCTGTGGCAGGAGGAGAGAACCAACTTCCACAAGCTGTCCTCTGATTTCCACATGCAGAATGTGGCAAGTGTGTATACACAGGCAATAAATAAAAAATTAAAATATTAAAAAATCAAGCTTGCCAATCTGTGACCTTCAAAATGCCCTTCTTAGGGTGGGGGTGTAATTCAGGTGGTCTAGAAGGTGCTAATGATAACACCACAAGGAAGAAAGTTGCTCCCCTAATAAGATCTAAGGGCTATGCATTTTTACTGTTTCCAGAAAATAATGTTTGGAGCCAGGCGTGGCAGAGAAGCTAAGGCAGGAGGATGGAAATCCTTGGCCACATAACTAGTTTGACTGTAGTCTGACTACATGTGAGACCTGTGTCACAAAACTCCCTCCCACAAAGAAAAAGAAAGAAAAAAACAACAAACCATTTTTTATTTTTTATTTTTTTTTGAGTATTCCAAGTGCCTGAGTGTGTGGAGTTCAATACAGTAGCCTGGGTAAAACGCTGAAGGATGGGAAGAAAGCCACAGAAACAACAAGGTTTTCCCATAGATGTTTTTAGATTTTTTTCAGATATTTTAGAATAACCCTGTCCCCACGGGTGCACCTCCTACCCGCGCCTGGCTGAGGAAGGCCTATCTTTGGAAATCCAAGTGCTCCCTTCTTCCCGCCTCTCTTTGATTGTGCCTCCTTTTAAATAATTTCATTTCCTGGGGCATGTTCTTGTTGAGTCTATTAATATTCTCAGCTAGACCTTTCTTTCCCACGGACTGGCGGAGGTCTGTGTCTTCTGTAATGGCGGTAAGACAGCACCTGCCCTCTTGCCTCTGCGCAGGTGACAATTTTAAGTAGCAGGGCTTGTCTGCATGTAGCCAAATCCAGGTCAGGGTTGCTGGGATGAGCAAGGCATGGGCTGGCTGAATCATACTTGCTGATTCATCTCGGAGACATGTGAATCATGTCTTTTGATTGGCCCAACAGTCAAGGTTCACTGAGATACATTACCAAATGGATGTGCTTACTCCCCACCCCTCCCTGGGTCTTTCCCCAGCTCTATGATGAAGGGACGTTGGAGTAGCAGGACTCCCCTGGCCCCTCAGTGGCTCACTGGTGCTTTTCCACTCTCTGGACTCTTTCCTGAGTCTGTTGTCTGTGTTAGCACAAGTCGGCTGGGCGGCCGCCAGGATAAGCCTGCCAGGGAACACTTTGACTTTTGTCAGCTTCTCGAGGCCCTGGGTAGAGGACTGAACAGAGAGGAATTAGCGTCATAGAGTCTGGTTTGGGAACCAGGCCATCAGAGTGAAAAGGCTCGCTGTGTGTATGCATATACATGTGTGTATGGGTGCATGAACACCTGCTTTCATGTATGGAGGGCAGAGGTCAGCATCAGATATCTTCCTCACTCACAAAGAACCCAGACTGGCTGGCCAGCAAGCCTCTGGGAATACTTTGAATGTTCCATCTTCTTGGCCCCATTGGCTCTGTCTTGACTTGTCCTCTCATTCTGGGGTGGACCCTTAGTGCTCGCTGAGTGCTGAGCTAGGTCGTATGGCAGAGGGAAAAACCAAGGGCCACTTGCAGACTCGAGTTTTGTCTTCTGCTTGCGCAACTACCTGAATGACCGAGTTATTGAGCCTTTCTGAACATCAGTGTCTTGGCCTATAAAAGGGGTGAGAATTTTTGATAAAAAACACGAAATTTTCAGCATCAAAGGTAGTGGGGTCTCAACCTTCCTAATGCTACAACCTTTTAATACAGTTCCTCATGTTGTGGTGACCCCGAACCATAAAATTACTTTCATTGCTACTTCATAGCTATAGTTTCGCTACTGTTATGAACCATAATGTAAACATCTGATGTGCAGGATATCTTATATCTTATGTGAAAGGTCATTCGACCCCCAAAGGGGTTGCAACCCACAGATTGAGAACCACTGCTCTAATAGCTGCATGTGATGCTGGTGAATGGGAAAGAGGATACAATATCCTTGGCTGGATGACGACAGAGGTCCCTAACAGGCTTCCTGGCTAAGTATATCTCATTTTATAGACTTCAGCCTGGCCTGAGGGGTCTGGGAATCTCAGGCTTTAGATCTGTAGTGCGCAAAGCCAGAGCCCGGAAGTGAGGAGCCAGCAAGAGTTCACTGATCTGGAGAATGGGTGGAGGACAGAGCCATAGACTTGAAGACTAGAGAAGTGGGTGGCTTGGGTTTGTCTTCGGCTCTCCAGCTTTCCGTTGCCCCACCTGCACACTGGGACACTTCCCCACCTGTGTGCTGGGGATGCTGTTACTTGACCCCTGCTGGCAGTGCAGAAAAACCATAAGGAGATAGATGCCCAAGCCAGTGCCAGCTGTACCGTCCCAGGAAAGCCTCCCTTCTGTTTGAGTGGGATGGCAGCCAGTCTGAACAATGCAGTGTAAACAAGTGGTCTTTGATTCCTTACCATGAATAGATAGCCTCTTTTAAAAGTGTTTGCTAAATACAAGTCGCTGGAGGAAATCAGCTACAAAGTGAAGAATAATTAGCAATTGGAAGATCAGTTTTCATCCTGTGCCAGCGGTGGCTCTCATCTACCTAGAAACAGTTTATTTCTTATGAATTACATTATGAATTGTGAAATCCTTTTTTTTTTTCAGAGTACAGAGGTAAGCCATGGCTTTCAAAAGATGTCAAATGGGTATTGGATTAAGGTCTCTTTATTTCCAAGCACAGCCGGGTGAAACACAGGCCAGAGCTAGGTTAAGAACCCAGCCAGCGCGGCCAGAACAAAGAGAGAGAGCGCGGTCCCCACGTGCAGTCCTTTAAGAAGCCCCCTTTACGTCATGCCGGCTTTCCTTCACCCCGCCCTTATGGGCGAGTCCCCAGGTCCACCTGGTACCTGCCCCAGGACTATTGGGCGGGGCTAGGGTTACTCCCTACAAATGGGTCCTCCGAATTATTGAGATTTAAACAGATCAATAGGTTTTCTGCAAGGGCAGCTATTTTTTTTTTGCGGGGGGGGGAGTCCAAAGATGTTTTTGGATTGTGCTCCCCTCAGTGTCCCTAGGCCTCATACCCAATTTCAGACCCCCCACCCCTCATCTTCCTATTTGTCTTCCAGCCTGAGCTTCGAGGTGCAGCTGGAGCCATTTAGCCAGTCCTTCCCTGGCTTCTGGATGGGACATCCTCTGCAAGACTTGCGGGTGGGTCTCTTTAAACAAAGCCCCCAGCACTGTCACTGTGCATAGCCCTTTGCTTCTTGCTGGCTCGCTGTGCAACCACTTCAGGCCCTGAAGCTATTTGGGCTAAAAGCTTTGGGGATGACGTATCTAGTGTCCTCAATTGAGTCTAAGTTATATTGTCTCTTTTTGGTGGGTGGCAGTGGCTTTGTGGCCATATCAGCAGCACTTCCATTCTAGCTGTCTTCTGCCACTGAACCCTTCTGTCCTTTTAAATGAGCTGGGTATGGTGGCTCATGCCTGTAGTCCCAGTACTTTGGAAATTGAGGCAGGATAATTATGATGAGTTTGAGGCTCCTGGGCTGGCTAGCCTGGGCTATAGTGTCAGACCCTGTCTCAGACAAAGGTGGGGATGTTCTCCCAGCTTCCTTCCTTCCTCAGCTTCTTTGTTGAAGAGCATTAGCCTCCTCTGTGGCTTGAACCACCTCCAGTATCTACCCTGATGCCCCGTGGATGTGAAGCTCTAGTTCTGAATATGACCCCTCAGTCATGGAGAGGCAAGCCATGAGCACTGTTCATCTCTGCTAGGCACACCATTTGGTATGGCGGTTAAAAGTGTTGACTTCTGAGGCCGGGGCTGGAGCTCACTTAGTGGAGCGCTTGCCTAGCACTGGGTTTGACACTGCATGAAGTCAATTGCGGTGGTGCACACTGGTAATCCCAGCATTCAGGAGGTGGAGGCAGGAAAATCATTTCAATGTTAGCCTTGGCATCATAGTGAGTTTGAGGGTAGCTGAGTCTACATGAGACCCTGTTACAAAAAGAAAAACATGCACTGATTTGGATGTGAAAGCTAACTCTGAGATTAGTTGCAGTTAGACTCTTTTAGCATCATCTGTAAATGGGTTAATTGGTGCTACCTCCAGAGCTGTGAGCCCAAGATAGTGTTTAGAAACATGAAGCACGGGATCAGAGTACAGCCTTCCTTCCTTCCTTCCTTCCTTCCTTCCTTCCTTCCTTCCTTCCTTCCTTCCTTCCTTCTTTCCTATCTTCCTTCCTTCCTTCCTTCCTTCCTTCCTTCCTTCCTCTTCTCCTCTTCCTCCCTCCCCACTCCCTCCCTCTCTGTCTGTCTCTTGCACTACTGAGACTTGAGCCCAGAGCCTCACATGCTGGGGTAGCACACCACCGCTGAACTATAAACCCAGATCTTTATTCTTTTTATTTTAATTAAAATTGATTTAGTTTTATTATTATTTTGTTTTGTCTTGATTTTTGAGACAAGGTCTCACTATGTAGCCCTGGCTAGCCTGGGACTCCCTGTGTAGGCTAGGCAGGCCTCAAATTCACAGAGATCTGTTGGCTTCTGCCTGTTTAATTCTGTTGGAATTAAAAGCTGGCCTCAAATTTGTAATCCTCCGGTTCCTTCCCCTTCAGCATAACCTACCGGAATGCAATACAACTAGCTACTTTTATGATTATTGTGGGAGGATACATACGTGGCATATTGCTCATATGGAGGCCAGAGGACAACTTTCAGTAGTCAGTTCTCTCCTCTCAACCCTATGTGGACTCCTGGAACTGAACTCAGGTTGCCAAGCTTACTTCCTAGCTCACAGGGTGGTCTCTCTGACCCATCATATTATTTGGAGACAGGCTCTCCTAAACTGCCTAGACTGGTCTCAGCCTCGTTCTATGAGCCCAGATAGGCTTGAGCTTGTGCTTCCTGAGCAGCTGGGATTGCAGGCATCCTGTTCTCTCCTTCTCACATTTGAGGCCATTTTTTTTTTCTCCACTGCCTCCTTCATGGATTCCATTGCCAGCCTTTGGTGACCTTCTTCTACATCTAGAACCCATCGACCCTGCTTTAGGCCCTCATCAACCAATCTGTCCTCAAACTCACAGAGATCCTCCTGCCGCTGTCTCCTAAGTGCTGGCATTAATAGTATGTGCCACCACCACCTGGCACTCCTTCACCTTATCGTCTGTCATTTCTGGACACAGAACCTGGTTTGTTTTTGCATTTCTTATGTGTGTTCTGCTTGTTGGAACCTTGGCACCTTTGTGTGTACCGTGTTCTTTCAGTCAGGTCTCTCTGGCTCTTGCCTCCCTCCTGATGGGCTCCTTATGCACAATTTAGCATGTGGACCCAGTCCCCACTTCTCCAAATAGAGATTTGCCAGTCCCTCTCTGCCTGTCTGGCCCTGTGGTTAGTACTCTTTGGCAGTATTCATTACCAGGCACTGTAATTGTCATGTTGCCTTAGGCCCTTGTGGGAGGGGACCAAGTCTTCCCTCTGCTCCAGGAGGAATACCTCATATATAGTCACTGTCAATAAATTCTGAATGAAGGGGCAGGGGAGGGGGGCTTGAGTGGTACTGGGAGGGAGAGGAACCGGGCCTGAGTGCAGAGACAACGTTAGGGAGCAGGGCCAATGATCTGTGTGTTAAGGGGCCAGCAGTATGGCATGAGGGCAGGAAAAGCAGTGTTTGCCTGCTGCAGTTTGTCATCCCCAAGACAAACTGCTGGCTTAATTTTCCAAGGGGAAGTGGGGCTTGGGCAGAGGGCTGTATTTCCCCACTGGGTAGGACCTGGACCAGGCCAGCCCAGCCAATGATGAATTTGACCCTGATGACTCTGCAGAGGGGAACAATGTCCTCAGGAAAGCATTCAGGAAACCCTTCGTGTAGTGGTGATCAAAGCTCCACAGCAGCTCAGCAGGGTGGATGGGGAAACTCCAAGGAATCCAGCAAGGACCTGGGTCACAGCCCAGGGATCCACCTAATGCACTTGCCAGGTGGTGCTCAGAGACCCAGAAGCTCCCAGCAGCCTCTGGGCTAAGGAAGTCTTGGAAAGTCTTGGGGATGCCTGTCTGGAAAAGCCTATGGGAGTTGGCTTGGAAGGCCTTGACTTTTCTTTCATCTTCCCCCTCTAGCTGAGATTCCAAGAGCTGGGACAGGCTGGCAGGTGAGGCTGGGAAGTGGGGGGACTCTCGGCCAAAAGGGTAGACTTTGGAGTCTCTGTTTCACTAAGAAGCTGAAGTTAAGTCTGGCATGACGGTACACACCTGAAACTCTAGCACTCGGAAGGTGGGAAGCAGAGGGATCAGGAGTTCTCAGTCAGCATGAGACTCCATCTTAAGAAAGAAAAAAGAAAGGAAGGAAAGAAGAAAAGAAAGAGAAGAGAAGAGACAAACCCTGAGATTACATACAACCCAGCAGGGAACATCTTTAGGATGCATGAGGCCCCACATTAGATCCTTAGCAAGAGCAGAAAAAAAAATAGAGATTTCTGCCCTCCCTTCAGTGACTTCAACTCAGCAAGTATGGGGCCAGGCTGTGGAATTTTCTTTCTCACCAGGCAAATGGAGCAGTGGTAGAGTCTGAAGGTAACACTCACAAAGTCCTGGTTTTGATCCACAGGACCAAAAAGAATTCAAACAGCAACAACAACAAACCCAACTCAACAAGCCAAACTGGTATAGTGATTGCTGTGTTTCTCCAGAACCCTCCTTCCATTCATCCTGAAGAATTCCAAGAGCAGAGACAACAACGGGCACTCACTGATTCTCCTCAGGCTAACAGAGGAACTGAGGCCTGGACAGGAAATGGCTCACCCAAGATAACACGGGAATCTTGGCAGAGTCGGTCCTAAGCCTCACCTCCCTCCCCTTCCCAGTTTGCCACTTGTCATCACACCAGCCAAGGTCAACTCTGGCCTGCAGAGTGGTTGACATGACAAAGGGACACCCTGAGTGCCTGCCGACTGCCAGGCACTGCCACAGCCTCTTGGCTGGCATTATTACCATCTCTCCGACTTAGACCTGCTGCAGGCTGTAGCTGCTTTTCCTGCCTCTTTGGCTTTTGTTTCCCAGTCTGCACACAAAAGACCTACTCTTGGGGTAGCTCTGGTCCTTTGATGCTCTCCAAGCTGTTTCCCAGGGCTCAGGCTGGGTGGCAGGTCATGGTCATTCCCACAGATGGAAGTCCTGTGTGTTTATCATTTTGTCAACTGACGACTGTTTAGCTTGTTCTTGTTCCTAATGCCCTGTCCTGGCTGCCTCTCACGTCATGTGACCTATACTGGGGCTTTGGTGGGCTCAAATCCCAGCCCTTCTCTTAAGCTTTCCAGAAAGAAAAATCAGCTCCTGAGTTAGTCGGCTTTCGCTCAAAGCCCAGAGCTACCACTTAGAGCTGTGTGCCCTTTGGCCAGCAGCTTCATGTCTCAGTATCTAAATCTGTGTGTCCAATGGGGGCAAATACCTAGCTGACCTCATAGCAGAGTGATTCCAGGACTAAACGCACAAGGCCTTTGGATCATATACTCCAAGTTTGCAGTTATGAGAAGTTGGTTAACCTGATTAGCGTCGCTTAGTAGCATTTAGCCACACTTTAAGACCATCACCTGCCCCTGGTTCTAAAAGGGGTGCCCAAGTATAGAGGGAAAGAAAGGCTGCAGCAATGCTGTGGCAGGAGGAGGGGGGCTGGGGAATGGTCGGGACTCCAATTTCAACCTAAAGCCTGTTGGCCACTTGTGTCTCTGCCCATTTTACTGTCTCTCCCCCACCCCATCCTTTCTGCATTGTGTGGTAAGCTGCCACCAGCACTTCCTAGTCCCAGCAGAGTCCTCAGCATCCACACAGCCCCACCCTAGTTGGCTAACCCATTGACTCACAGGGAGATGGAGATTTCTGGAAGATGTGGGGAGGAGGGATAGGATGAGCTGAAGGGATTCTGGCTAGTTTGTATGGTTCATGAAGCTGTAACCCAGTGTGGGGCTGAGCTGGGAGTATATGCAAGAAAGCTCCAACCCCTCTTTCTTGTGGCTCCCCAGACAAATCAGAGGTCCTTTGGCTTGCTAGGCTTCCATAACAAAATGTTGTTGACCAAATGGTTTAAACATCAGAATTTTTTTTTTTTCAGTTTGGGGACCTGGGAGTCCAAGATCAAGATTCTGGCAGCATCAGCTTCCCTCCTTGGCTATTTGTTTTAGGGATTTATCAATTTATTTTCTATTTATATGTATGTGTGTGAATCTGCATGGTTTATGTGCACTATTATGCATTGGAGACTCTGGGAGAGAGTATCGGATTCTCTGGAGCTCGTTGTGAACTGCCATGCGGGTGCTGTGGACCCGACCTGGGTCCCCTGCAAGAGCAGTCAGCATTCTTAATGACTGAGCAATCTCTTCAGCCCCTTGTTTGGTTTTTGAGTCAAGGTCTTGCTATGCAGCCTAGCTCGAGGCCTCCTAGACGCTGGACTTATAGGCATGAATCATTGGACCTGACTCAAATTCCTTTTATAAAGACGTCAAATCACGATCTGGGCTTGGTAGTAAAAGCCTATAATCCCAGCACTTGGGAGGTGTTGGTAGGAGGATTGGGAGTTCTACTACATATCAAGTTCCCGGGCAATAAGAGGCCATGGTTAAAAACAAAGAAAAAATTCGACAAATAAAGGATGAACCTACTGTCACAAACCTGTAATCCAGTTACTTCGAGAGCTGAGTCAGGTGGATCCTGAGTTCAAGGCCTACCTTGGCAAATAGGTGAGATGCATTAATAAAAGACCCAGAGACAGATAATGGGGTTCAACCTGAAGATCATGGAAGCAAAGCAGCCAGGCTACCAGAGAGCTCTTACCTCTAATAGGACTGGGGCATTCCCATTCTCAACGTGGCTGGAGAATGAATGTCCTATACTGAGACCTTGCTTCTGTTTTATAAACCTCTCATGAGTCATGGGATTAAAAGTGTGAACTATAATTCTCTCTTAAACTGGTTCATTCTTGTGTAGATCTGGGTGGCCTTGGACTCACAGAGATCCGTCTACCTTTTAATTCCAAATCCTAGAATTAAAGGTGTGTATCACCACCTCCTAGCTTCTGGCTGCTGGTATTAAAGATATGCCTGGTTTCTATGCTTGTGGCTGACTTTGCTTTCTGAATCTTCAGGCAATAAATCATAAATAATATATCACTACAATGCCCTCTCCCCAAAAAAGGAGTTTGGAGAGATGGCCCAATGTTTAAGAGTGCACACACTGTCTTTGTAGAGGACCTGAGTTTAGTTCATTGTACCCACATCAGGTGGCTCCCAACTGCCCGTAACTCCTCCTCCAGGGTATCTGATGATACCTTCTGGATTCTGGAGCACGCGCGCACACACACACACACACACACACACACACACACACACACACACACACACCACACACACACACACACTTAAAATCATTTTAAAATAAGTTGGGGGCTGGTGAGATGGCTCACTATGTCAAAATGCCTGAGCTGGACCTGACTATCTGGGTCCAATCTTTAGGACTCCTGTGTAAGAACACAATGTCAAAATCTGCCCTAGCTGAGGCCACTCTGCTCTGAAGCAGTCTCCTCTCCCCCTTTCACACACACTGTCTGGCACCCTACTGAGACATTGTCTGTGAGTCTAACAGACTTATTGGTGCCAGGATCTCTTACCTGGGGAAGTGAGTTTACATCAAAAGGGATACTGGTGGTCACACATCCTGCTCCCCACCCCATTCCCTGGCTGCAAGCTCTGGCTGTGAGACCTTCCTCATCCTCAGAAAGGCAGGAGAGCTTCCTGCTGCTGCCACATGGACTATGATTCCTCTCTCCAGAGTCCCTGCCATGCTGTCTCTGGTGCTTGGGCCTAAATTCTCCTCTGATCCCTGCTGTGTTTTTGCCCCTCTGCCTGTCTGTCTGTGCATGGAGCTGTTGTTTCTAATATGCCCCAGCAATGTGCTCAGTGTCCAGCTTTAACACCCATCACCAAAAATCTTTCAGCATGGTGGGAAAAGAGTTGACTTGTGCAAGTTGTACTCTGACTGCCATGCTCTCTCTCTCTCTCTCTCTCTCTCTCTCTCTCTCTCTCTCTGTCTCTCTCTCTCTCCTGTCTCTCTCATACACACACACAAAACAAACAAACAACAAATTGAGTTGGGTGTGGTGGCATGTGCTTTTCATTCCACTTTTGATCAAGTGTCAGAGAGGCAGGATTACTGTGAGGTCAATACCAGCCTGGTCTACATAATGATTTCCAGGCCAGCTCAGGCTACAAAGTGAGACTCTTGTCTCAAAATAAACAAAGCAAGCAAACAAACAAACAAACAACAACAACAACAACAACAAAAACCAGAAGGACTGGGACTCAGTGGTAGAGTGCTCTTCTAGCAAACACCAGGCTATAGGTTCAATCACCTGTTTTTAAAAACAATAAAAACAACAAAAAGATATCATCAACTGGATTACATTAGGGCCCATTCTAACAGCAGAGTTGCAATTCAATCACTATGCCTTCAAACACACTGGAGTCTAGACCTTCAACACAGCAGTTTTGGAGGGATCCATTGAGCCCATGGCTTAAGGACAGATGGCAGTGTCTGGGGAATGCTCTGTACAGGAAACAGCCTTGCCTGGGAAGGTGCTGGTCCTCTGTGGACAGGTCTGCTGACTCTGGATCCTCCTGCCCAAAAGAGACCTTAGGGTGGGCCGGAAGGCTCTGGGAGTTTGTTATCCCTGTGCTCTCGGGGGTGAAGGAACAGTCAACAGGCCTCAGGCACCGTCTCATCCTTCCCCTGGCCTTATCAGAACTTAGACGCCCTTCCGCTAGCTTTGAGGCTGGGACCACCGGCTTTCCCAGTTGAAGACACAATGATTTTGAACTTAGTTGTAGCCAAACCCTGCAACTCTCTATACATTCCACCAGGCAGGACATGATCTGTGGGAGCAGCTGGGGAATCCAAACGTCACTTCTACTATTATTTTTCCAGATTTACCTGTCTGGTTTGGTGGAGGCTGGCATTCTAGTAAAGACATTTGCCACCTCAGCTTGCGTGTTTTCTGGTAAGAGCTGAGGTCAAGTGGGAGCATGATGCAGAAACATGGCAGAGTCAGCCACGGATGACCAATGACTGCCTTGCCTTCCTTCCCTGTGGCTCCCCACTGTCTTTTCACACAGCCTTACTAGGTGAGCTCAGTCATTTGGGGGGTGGGTTGGATAGGACACTGTCCTCTGCCAGCTCTATGTGTCTCCCTCTGGGATTAGTGGCCCTGGTTCTCATGTGGCTCATGTGGCTTCTTGTCCCTGAAGATTCTGGAGACAGCACGGGAGGAGCAGGAAGGATGGGTACTTCAGGTCAGCCACCCGCTACCTTGTCACCCAACTCATGAAACCCAGGATCATAGACATTTCTTGCTTTTTGAGAAGGGATAGAAGACAGCCACTCTGTTCTATGGATCTTGTCCGTCTTGGGAAGGTGAGGCAGACGAATCCCAGAAAAGAGGAACAGGGCAACAACTGATCACTGGGCCTCTTCAGACCACACTCTTCAAGTGTGTGGACTGGACACTTCAAATCTCTTCTGGTCACCTGGAGGGCCTTGCCTGGCCTTGACAAGGAAACTGAGGCTAAGAGGCTGAGTAAACTGCCTAAATAGCACAAGTTGTCCTGAGGCAAAGTTGCCCGACTCTTCCAACTTCACTGTGCCCTTTGTCTCTCTTCCCCTTGGACAGCAGAAGGTAGAGGGTGAGAGGTTGGAGCTAGCCTGCTCCCCTCTGCCTCCTTCCTGTCTCTAGAGACCTCTTTGTTCCCCTATTCCTGCATAGACTCTAGGGGTACTCAGGTTCCAGTGACCTAGAGGGATGGAGGGGATTGTCACCTTTTGACCTGTCCCCTTTCTCATGCCAATCCTCCCAAGCCCAGCAGCTGCGATGGCTTGAAGCTGATTCAGGGCCTGCTTTGTTGAAAGTGGAAAACAGATAGGCTGCCTGTAGGTTGGGGATGGCCACTGTTCTTCTTTATGTCTAGAATGTGTTGTGGTGGTCCTGAGAGTGGGTGTGATAAGAGGGGGAAAGTGGTGGCCTCCCCATCCTCTGAATCTAAACTTGCATCCCCGCACCACGGGTTGTGAGTCATGGGTTGTATGGCTAGCCTCCAACTCGTGGGAATTCTTTGGCCTCAGCCTTCTGAGTTCTGGGATTAAAAACCCGAACCACATGTCTTGCTGCTTCACCAACTAACTGAGAGGAAAACTCTGCACAGCTCCTGGCTTCACGCATAATCCATCTCCCTCTTGCCCCTTTCCTGCTGGTTGATTCTTGGTCATTTGCCATTTGACTAGCCTCTGCTGGGAGTTCAGGTGCAGCGGGGATGAACTGACCTGGGAAAGCCTTTTCCCAGCCCATCTGGAGCCAGGAGATAAAGGAAGACTCTGCGCTTGCCCAGCTTGGTTTCCTTGCCTTCACCTTGCTTTTCACGACCTGGAGGAAGCTGAAGGAACTGCCATTATCCACTCTGGGAAGATAAGGTTGCATCGTGAATCCTTTGTGAGCCCAGGAAGGTTATCATTCAGAGCAGTGTGACCAGCTCTGACCAGGAAATGTGTTTGGAGGGCCACAGCGGACTTGAGGAGTCCTGAGAAAGTCTTTCCCAGCAGTAGAAGGCCTGAGATCCTGGAAAGATGGGGTGTGGCGGGTGAAACTGAGGAAGGCTGAGGTTGTGAAATCTTTAAAAATAGGTCGTTTTGTTCTGACTGGACTTGGGTGGGGGTTGGCCAGAGGCGGAGGAGCTGACTGGTCAGAGGCCAGCAGGAATTCACTCTCCAATGGCAAGGCAAGTGACACTGGTTGTATCCTCAGACTACAGTAGGAGCCAGGAGCAGGGGTAATGGGAGCCCTGCCTCTGCCCCTGCCCCCTCCTACCACCCCGGTTGCTTGGCTGTATTTTCGGAGACAGAGCAGGAAGTGGGCCTTCACAATGTCAGGATACAGGAAGCTATCGGACTATTGAAGGCCACTTCCTGTGAGCTGGTCATTCACATACATTTGTCACCAGCTATCAGGCCTTTCGGGGCCCTACCATTGTCTACAGGGGCTGCAATAGCCTGGGGGCCGCCATCGGAGGCCCTTGGACACAGAATGTACTATTGTGCTGAACTGGCAGCACCACACAGGGTGGGAAGGAAAGTGGTGGGTAAGAAGGGGACGCCTGCCTTGCATTGTCATCAATCGCACAATGGGGCTGGGGGCTGGGGTCCTTTCTTGTTCGTGGGAGCCTGAACTTCAGGAAGAAGGGATGGTCACACAGGAGTCGGACTTTAGTACCAGATGGCTATGAGGGTGCCCCAGGACTTCCTAAGCCCTGGAGGCTTTCATTGATGCTGGGGGATTTCCTAGCCTTCTGCCAGGGGCCAGTGTGATGTAAAATTGGTGTCAAGAGTCAGGAGACCTGGGTTTTTGGTCATCCTCATCACTGTTCACTGTAACTTTTGGCAAGTCATCCCACCTCTCTGAGCGTCCGTCGGGTCTTGTAAAATCAGGAGAGTCATAGGTAGTTCTCAGGGCAGCTTTAACTGGGTTCCTGGTACTTATTAGATATCTAAGAAATGTTCGTGCCTTCCCCCGCAACTGACTTCTGACCTCAGTGGTCCTCCAGGGAGCGAATCAGTGCGTGCAGACAGGCGTGTGTGGCATTTCAATGTCAGCCCAAACAAAGCATCTCTCTGCCTTCCTTTATGCCAAGAAAATCAACTGTTATCATCTGTACTAATGTGCCAAGCAGCAGCAGCAGATAATTTTTCTTTGGCCATGTGCCTTTTGCCTTATGTGTGAATCTGGGTGTGTTCTGTTTCTAGAAATTGTAACAGGACAGACCCAGCCCAGGAGGGGATGCGCTTAGGGAGCTATGTGGCAACCAGTGGTTCTGTCCTGCTCAGCTCTGTAAGTGTCAGTGCCAGGAAGAAGCCACTTTCTGTTTTAGCTTCTGCGAGGCAGGAGGCTGTGCACTTTGGAATCACTCATGGTCAAAACTTAGCTTTGGTGTGAATAGCTGATGGTGCAAGTTGTTGGCTTCTTTGAGTCTCCGTCCCTTTGCACTTCCAAATTTTGTTGTTTTGAGACAGAGTCTCATACTATAGACCACACTAGCTTGGAACTCATGATGCAACCCATACTGACTTGGAGCTGGTAGCAATCCTTCTGTTGCATGCTGGGGTTGCAGTTGTGAGCCACCATATCCAACACCGTTAAGTGTTAATGATATTTCCTTTGGAGGCTTTCTGTGAGGTTGGAATAAAGGAATGTGTGTCCCATCACCCGGCTATGTGTTCCTTCCCTCCTCACATTCTTGTTGTTCAGCCCTACCCTGAATAGAGAGGTGGTTCCAGCACATGAATATTAGGTTTGGGACGGCTACTAGTTAGAGCTACTATTGCTATGATGAAACACCATGACCAAAAGCAAATTGAGGAGGAAAGGGCTTATTTGGCTTACACTTCCACATTGTCATCTATCATTGAAAGAAGTCAGGACAGGAGCACAAGCAGGGCTGGAAGCTGGAGGCAGAAGCTGATGCAGAGGCAATGGAGGGGAGCTGCTTACTGGCTTGCTCCCCATGGTTTGCTCAGCCTGCTTTCTTATAGAACCCAGGACCACCAGCCCAGGGATGGAACCACTCACAATGGGCTGAGCCCTGCCCATCAATCACTAATTAAGAAAATGCTCTACTCTATTGCCTACAGCCCAATCTTATGGAGGCATTTTCTCAATTGAGATTCCCTCCTCTCAGATGACTTTAGCTTTTGTCAAGTTGACATGAAACTATCCAACACAGATGGGATGGAAATTCAAGAGGACACTGAGACCAATTACTAGGGACTAAGTCGTTTATTAGAAGAAACACTAATGCCATGAACAGACAGAGGGATGAGCATGGCAGGGGTTTCAAGGAGACATCAGGCTCCGAGTCTCTTGAGGAACGAGAGCCTACATGGCAAGGCCTGGAATCTATACTTTTTTGAGGAAGGGGTTGGGCAGTTTCACAGCCAGGGCCTACAGCCAGGCTCTCTGATTCCCAGACAAGAGTCAAAGAAAGAGGTGGAGTACAGGACGTGGGACTCCCAGGTGAGACGTCTTGGCACCAGCAAGTCTGGGGGGCTCACAGACAATGTCCCAGTAGGGTACCGGTCTGTGAGAGAAGACCTGTGCAGGGCTGGATTCCAGCATCGTATTCTCACATTCCAGACTTTTGATTATGTATAAAAAAGAAATAGAAGACGTCACAAGACAGGGAGGTAGAGGAGGAAAGCCAAGGGGCAGAAGCTGATAGAGTCATCTAACTTCCTTTGAGCTGAAATCTGATGTCCTGGGAATATGATGGGGACTCCCCATGTAGAGGAAATAGTCAAGTATTGGTCTCTAGGGCAGAGTACAGACTGTTAATAAATCCAAGTAGCCTACCTTGGACTGGAGAGATGGCTTGATGTTAAAGAGCCACGACAGCTCTTCCGGAGGACCTGGGTTCATTTTCAGCACCCACATGGTGGCTCCCAACTGTCACCAATCCCTGCTGCAGAGGATTCAGTATCTCTTCTGGCCTGTGAAGGACTGCATGCATGTAGTGCATGCAGGCAAAACACCAACATACCTAAAAGAAATTAATAGAGAAAAGAGGGACCAACCTATGGACATAAGAATCGAAACGGCTATTAGAGTAACATTTGCAGGCATGAATCAGGAAGTCCATGAAGAATTCCCGAGAGAAAGGGGCGGGGGCTGAGTAGAAGAGCTAATACTGGACAGCCATGGGAGGAGGGAGTGCTGTCAGGATTTGAAAGTTAGCTTTTAGAGGAGGTTGTGGGGAAGGAGGAGAGAAAAGGTAGGTCTCACTGGGTTGCTATAGGTCTCCTTAAAGTTGATCCCATTAAAAAGTTTTTGACTATTAGTTACACAAGCATCATGCCATATGTTGAAAAGGCTGACACAGCCCAATATAATTTTGGCTTCGGACCTGGGACATCCTAACAGGTGCAGCTTGTTTAAGGTCCAGCACGGATGAGACTTCTTTCCTGAAGGTTCAATCTATGGCCTGTGCCGGTGTAGCCCGGTACTTACTCTCAAATCCGAGGAGGCTGAGATGTCAGGGAGGCAGACCCTCAAGGGTCAGAAGTGGTTACTAAAAGCCACCAAGAAAGAGATTTCTGGGGGTCTGGAGAGATGGTTCATCAGGTGAAATAATTTGCTGTACTTGTAGAGGACCCAGGCTCAGTTCCCAGCACCCACATGGTGGCTCACAAGCATCCATAATCCCAGCTTCGGGGGAATCTGATCTTCTGACCTCCACAGGCACCAGACACACACCCAGTGCCTAGATACACATGCAGGCAAAACGCTCACACACAAAATGAAAGTAAATATAAAAAAATATTTTGGGTTATATTATCTATCAGCCATATTATACTCCAGGTTTAATTTCTTATTTTTGTTCTCTATATTTGATCTAATACAGATGTAACAGAAATATTATAGTTAATATCTAAATAATTTAAAACACAACTCTGAAAGTAGCAAAAATAGCAGGGAAGGAGGCATGTTCTTTAAGCTGGAGGAGATTTGAGTCTTTAGGTTCCCTTTGTACAGGGAATGGGGTTGGTCTAAGAGAGAGTAGCAATTTATCGGTTGGACCCAGTTAATATGCAAAAATAGGAAAAGTTTGCTTGGCATTTAAAGGCTTGGCTTTAAAATTTACTGAAGGAAGTAGTTATTTTACAAAGACAGTGAAACATTTGACTTTTAAGACAGTGAATATGTTTTAATTAATTCATTACTTTGCTGGTTTATTATTTTATTGTGTGTGTATATGAGTGTTTCATATATACATTACATATATGTAATATGTACCATGTGTGTTCTTTGTGCTCATGGGGGTCAGAATAGTATGTCGAGTCCCATGGAACTGGAGTTACAGACAGTTGTGAGTTGCCATGTGGGTGCTGGGTATTGAACCCAGGTTCTTTGGAAGAGCAGCCAGTGCTCTTAACCATGGAGCCATCTCTCCAGTCTCAAGCATTTGAATCTTTTGAATATTAATCCAGTGAAAATGTTTGAAAACTTGGTTTAAAGAGGTGGAGTGCTGCTGGTCAGTGGCAAACACCTTTATTCCCAGCACTTGGGAGGCAGAGGCAGGTGGATCTCTGTGAGTTCGAGGCAGGCCTGGTCTACAGAGTGGGTTCCATGTCAGCCAAGGCTATACAGAGAAACTGTGATTAAAAAAAAGATTTGAGTTTTAGTAAAGTTTCTTTTACAAATGTGGATGCCTTTGTATTTGGGGCATACATGTTCAGAATTGAGACTTCATCCTGATGGATTTCTCCTGTGATGAGTAGGAAGTGACCTCCTTCATCTCTTTTGATTGATTTTAGTTTAAAGTCCAATTTGTTGGATATTAAGATTGCAACCCCCGATTGTTTCTTGGGTTCACCAACCCCACATCTGACAGAGGGCTGGTTTCCAAAATATACAAAAAACCCAAGAAACTAGTCTCCAAAACACCAAACAATCCAATTAAAAAGTGGGGTACAGAACTCAATAGACAATTCTCAATAGAAGAATCTAAAATGGCTGAAAGACACATAAGAAAGTGTTCAACATCCTTAGCCATCAGGGAAATGCAAATCAAAACAACTCTGAGATACTATCTTACTCCCATCAGAATGGCTAAAATAAAAAACACCAATGACAGTTTATGCTGGAGAGGATGTGGAAAAAGGGGAACACTCCTCCACTTCTGGTGGGAGTGCCAACTTGTACAGCCACTTTGGAAATCAGTATGGTGACTCCTCAGGAAAATGGCAATCAGTCTACCACAAGATCCAGCAATTCCACTCTTAGGCATATACCGAAAAGAAGCACATTCATACAAGGACATCTGTTCAACGATGTTCATAGCAGCATTATTTGTAATAGCCAGAACCTGGAAGCATCCTAGATGCCCCTCAACTGAAGAATGGATAGAGAAAATGTGGTACATTTACACAATGGAGTACTACTCAGCAGATAAAACAAAACAAAAACATTGGAATCTTGAAATTCGTAGGCAAATGGATGGAACTAGAAGAAACCATTCTGAGTGAGGTAACCAATCACAAAAAGACAAAAAGGGTATGTACTCACTCATATATAGATTTTAGACATAGAGCAAAAGATTACCAGCCTACAATCCACACCACCAGAGAAGCTAGGTAACAAGGAAGACTCTAAGAGAGACATGCATGGTCCCCTGGAGAAGGGGAAAGGGACAAGATCTCCTAATCAAATTGGGAGCATGGGGGGAGGGGAGAGGGAGCTAGGAGAATGAGAAGGGGAGAAGAGGAGGGGTGAGGAGGACATGAGGGAGCAGAAAGGTTGAGTCGGGGGAAGAATAGGAGAAAACAAGATAAGAGATACCATAATAGAGGGAGACATTTTAGGTTTATAGAGAAATTAGTCACTAGGGAAATGTCTGGAGATCTACAAAGATGACACCAACTAACAATTTAAGCAACAGAGGAGAGGCTACCTTAAGTGCCTTCCCCTGATAATGAGATTGATGACTGACTTATATGCCATTCTATAGCCTTCATCCAGCAGCTGGTGGAAGTAGAAGCAGACATCCACAGCTAATCACCACTGAACTGAACTGGAATCCAGTTTCAGAGAAGGATGAGTGAAGAGCAAAGGGGTCCAGACCAGGCTGGTTAAACCCACAGAAACAGCTGACCTGAACATCGGGGAGCTCTTGGTCCCCAGACTGATAGCTGGGAAACCAGCATGAGACTGATCCATACCCCAGGAACGTGGGTGTCAATGAGGAGACCTCAGAAATCCATGGGGCCTCCTGTAGTAGATCAGTACTGATCCCTAGCATAGGTATGGACTTTGGGAGCCCATTCCACATAGTGGGACACTCCCTGAGCAAGACACATGGGGGTGGGCCTAGGCCCTATCCCAAAGGATATGACAGACTCTGAAGACCCCCTGTGGAAGGCCTCACCCTCCCTGGGGAGCAGAAAGGATATGTGATAGGTAGGGTTTTAGTTGGGGGGGTGGTAGGGGAGGAGGGAAAGGCGAGGGAACTGGGATTGACATGTAAAACTTGTTTCTAATTCAAATAAAAAAAATGAAAAAAAAAAGAGGTCGCATGTTTGAGCAGTAATTACATCATTGCATCTAAAGATATTTTTGGAGCTGCTCTTCTAGAGGACCTGAGTTCAGTTCCCAACACCCACATCAGGTGGCTCACATCTGTATCTCCAGCTCTGAAGGGTCCAATGGCTCTGGCATCTGCAGAGACTTCTGCTCACGTGCAGGGCCACATACTGACACACACCTACACAAAATCAATAAAATGAATTTTTTTTATAAAGGTGGATAAAGTAAGGGCACAGTGCCACCTTTATCCGTAGTCTAACCGAGTTAAGATTAGTGGGACTGCAGTGAGTGAGGAATTACTGAGCCTAATTTTCAGTGTCTTTTATACATTGGAATGAATGTAGGTCATAAATAGAAACAGCAGATAAATAGCAAAACACCACCAGATGCACATCTGCAACATTTAGAAGAAACCAACTAAAGGAGCCTTGTTCAAACTGATGCTGGAGTCGCTGATTGAGGAATTGGGGGCAGGGAGCCCTCTCCATGGGTGAGCTTCCTGCTGGCCATTCCCAGAAAGGCATTTATATCATGGGATAAACAGAAGCGACTGGTGTTGGGA
Source organism: Cricetulus griseus (assembly GCF_003668045.3). Lineage (NCBI taxonomy): Eukaryota > Metazoa > Chordata > Mammalia > Rodentia > Cricetidae > Cricetulus > Cricetulus griseus. Next base: position 25,759,295 of record NC_048595.1, on the reverse strand, counting down.
ATGATTTACCTTTTAGTTGTTCTCCAAGGCAGAGTGCTTTTACCCTGTGTTGCTCTCTTGTTCTCTCTCCTGCTCCCCGTCCTTCTCTCCCCTCCTCCCCCCTCTCCTACTTCTCCAAGTCACTCTTCTCCCTGTCCCCTGTCCCTCACCTCCCTCTCCTCCCTCTCTCTTTTCTTCCTCTCTCTCCTCTCCCTCTGCCCCCAGCTCTCCTGTTACAGAGTCAGGGGCCAGCCTGACCCAAGACAGATGAGTTTGGAGGACATGTTAACGTGAATGTACTTGGGTCTGGAGTGAGTGGGTTAAACCTACCCCTCCAGCCAGCTCCTGAGTGAACTTAAATGGCACATGACAATTGGCCAATACAATGTATATAATCATTTCCCTGTATAATGGAAGAGAGCAGGCAGTCGTTTGTGTGAGCCTCAGTTTACCTTCTGGAGATGGGTGAATTCAGAGTTCAGAACAGTGAACAGAACTCCGAAGGGTGAAGGGAGGCAAGAGCGGAAGCTCTGGTAAGGACAGAGATCCTGAAAGGAGGGTCCAGCACCTAACTGGGCACAGTTAGGAGCCCAGTAAAGAGATGTCAGAACCCAGACAGCCTGTAAGGGTCATGAGAGAAAAGGGAACTCGGGGTAGGGGGAGACAGCTGTGGATGACCGTGACCCGGGCTGCTCTGATGGCATCGTCTTGAATTAATGAAATAGTCTGGTTGGTTTTGCTTTTAAGGAGTTTACTGTGGAGAACTCAGAATTAGTGGCAGGTGTTTAATTATCAATCCAAAGGGTGGAAGGACAAAGCACATTGAGATTTTGTATAACTAGATTTATATAGACTCGGGGGAACTTGTATAATAAGTCTGACTTATATAGGTGTAAGCAGTTGTTCAGCAAAGCAAGTCTGTGTTGACTATAACTTAGTATGAATGTCAAGTAGGAAAAATTCTTTGTAATAGAATTGTCCCTACCTTTAGGACAGTGTTTATTTACTAAATTAAGGCTTCATCCAGTAGGAAAAACATATTCAGGCGGCTGAAGAAATGGCTCAGGAGGTTAAGATCACCTGTTGATCATGCAGAGAGAGGGCTTGAATTCAGTTCCCAGATCTGCATGGTGGCTCACAAGCATCTGTAACTCCAGTTCCAGGGGATCCGACACCCTCTTCTGATATCTACAGGCACCAGGCACATACATGGTACAGCTACACATGCAAGCAACCACTCATACGCATAAAATAAAGAAATAAATCTTAATTTAAAAGCCCATATTGTAAACATAGAATTAACTTCAAGTCTATCAAAGTGTAACAGGATTTTGACCTTGGGAATTATATTAAGTGATGACTATATTATAATCCTCCTTTATAAATTTTCCACAAAAATTTTTATCTAAAATCATTTAACAAAAACTTTTTTTAACCAAATTCTGCACTTTATGTCTGTAATTCTTAAGTCTGTTAATACTAAGAACTCAGGAAATCATCTTGTACTATGGAAATTAGTTCTTACCAGAAATACATTGTAAAAGCAGAGGTTATAGGCAGGAATGGAGGCAGGCAGATCTGAGTGTGTGTGTGTGTGTAGAGGAAAGCTTGTCTTGCTCTGTGGGGAAAATTTGAACCTAAATGTGGGGAGACAGCTGAAGGGAAAGGCAAGTGCCTTCATTGGGTAGATAGTGGATGCCCTTTAACCAAGGTTTCTAACTTCCTAGAGTCCTGTCGTTTTCCCTGGATGCTTAGAGAGGCTGTTTTACCAATTCAGACAGGCTATTTACCTCTTTGTATAACATCCGTAAGCACAGAAGCAATTATGAGAACTGTCTGAGGAAGACAAAAAGATAGCAAGCTGCAGTGCCTGGGGGATTTAGCATTTCCTGAAGTCCCAAGGCCCCAGGGAGCCAGCCACAGACATACTCTCTGTAAGAGCCCTCCGTAAGATGGGTCTCATTAGTACTATGTTCTGACCTAGCAGTTATAGTAGCAAATAACTTAATCATCAAACATATGTTATTATTATTACTTTTAGGCTTATTTTATTTTATGTGTATGAGTGTTTTGTCTGCATATAATGCCCAGTGCCCAAGGAGGTCAGGAGAAGGCATTGGGTCCTATTGAACTGGAGTTGCAGATGGTTATATGCTGCGATGTGGGTGCTGGGAATTGAACCTGGGTCCTTTGCAAGAGCAACAAGTGCTCTTACCCCAGAGACATCCCTCTAGTCCCTGAGCATATATTGTTCTTGTTTTATTGTTTCGCCATCATGTGACTTACTTGGACCTTCACAGCTGACTGAGACTTTTAAACTTTGCTTTAGTCATTTAGCTCAAGACAGCGTTGCTATGACAGCAGTCCTTCAAGCATTTCTTAATTCTTAAAACATTTCAATATTTTATGAGACATAATGTAGTAAATTCCAAATTACATCCGAAGCAAGAGCTGTAAATTACCTTGTTACCAAGGAAGGCAAAAGACAAAACAAAACAAAACAAAACCTTGTACATTAACCTCGTAAATTGTCGGTTATTGTTAAAATTCTTTAAGACAACTTTTAAGACAAAAAATGAAAACTTATCAGTTTTGAAATAACAAATGTATCTATTTTAAATTAGGCAAATGAAAATGTAAGAAGTCAGATTAAAATTTAGGAAGATAGTTTGAACAAATAAAGTATATACTTTTTTCCATTTTAATTATTTCCAGTTTATGGGTGTTTTGCTCTCATGTATTTCTGTGTATCACTCGGATGTCCAGTGTTTGCAGAGGCCAGAGGAGGGTGTTGGATCCCCTGGAACTGGACTTGCAGATGGTTGTGAGCCATCCCATCATGTGAAGGCTGGGAATTAAACCTAGGTCCTCCATAGGAGCAGCCAGTGCTCTTAACCGCTGAGCCATTTCTCCAGGCTCCAAATGTGTTTGTCTCAACCTTAGGCGGGACTCACAAACTTAAGAGTGTCAGGCCTTATTATCTAAATTAACTTTTAAGAATAAAATTAACATGCGCTGTAAAAGTCCAGACAGACACGACAACTGCTGGCCAACAGGAGAAAATCGACACAGTAAAGTTATTTACATGGCAGCATGTAAGTGTTTTAAGCCTTTAACATGATGTTTTGTGGGACCTGGTTGAAAACTATTGACATTGAGACAGAACTTTAGCCAAAGTGGGTGTATGTGTGTGGGGGGAGTAGGCAGTTAGTTGATCAGGTGTTAGTGGCTTGCTGGGGGTGGTAGCAAAGAGAGAGGTTTGAGTGTGGTGGGAAGTTCCACCCCCATAAATACAATCTGAGCATACCAGGTTGTAGAGCAGTGGTTCTCAACTTTCCTAATGCTGGGAGCTTTTAATACAGTTCCTCATATTGTGGTGACCCCCCCACTATAAAATTATTTTTGTTGATACTTCATATTTGTAATTTTGTTACTGTTATGAGTTGTAATGTAAATGTCTGATATTCAGGAGATCCAATATGTGACCCCCAAAGGGGTTGCGACTCTCAGGTTGAGAATCACTGTTTTAGAGGGTGATGGCTAATTTAACCCCCATCCTATAAATTCATTCATCCATCTATCATATCCTGTCTGTCTGTCTGTCTGTCTGTCTGTCTGTCTGTCTGTCTGTCTTGAAAGACTCGTTAGGTACTGAGCTGTGGCTGGCAGGGCAGTGTGCAAATGCTACAGGAAACAGGAACCGTGGGCAGGAAGAGGAGAGAGCTGTGGGCGGGGCGGCATGGGGGTGGGGGAGAAGTGGACATCAGCTTTGATCTGATTTGTGGAGTGAAAACTTAGCAGCTTGGAGAGGCTGAGGATGAGACATAGTGAATCTAAATAGACACCCCTGTGGAGGAGGGTGCACTGGGAGTTAAGGGCTGGCTGGTGCAGGAGAAAGGGGACAGTGGGCACTTAGACTCCAGGCTGCCTCTTGGGACCCGGAACCTCTGCAGGTGCGCTGGCAGAGAGGCAGGCTGCCTCAGCATGCAGGAGGGCGCGCAAGCTGGGCAGAGACCAAGGAAGTGGGAATGTGTTTTAAGGTGGGACCGCAGCAGCAACAGGCTATGCAAGATAGAAAAAGGCCATTTGCTGCTATGATGATCTAGTTCTCTGAGTCCATACGAATTTTGATGTGAAAGGGACCATTTTCAAGCCATCAAGAGCCGCTGTCCAATTTGTCCATTAGCCAGATGGTGTGACGGAAACTATCAATGTTTGGTCTGACTTCTCCCGGAGGATAAAGCCTTCTGAGCTGAGATGGTACCCATGAGGCCTGGTAAATCAAGGGTGTAAGGAAGAGCAAAAGGGACAAACTTCCTCAGGCCTCTTCATTTCTTCTCTGAGCTGTGGTGAATATCACAAGCAATAGATCAAATACAACATGGAGTACCCTCAGACACTGTCACACTATCTGAGCTGAGCTGGCTCTGGGTTGAGCTTGGGGGATGTACAACCTGACTTAGTACTGAGATTTTACCATATCTGGAGATGGGTGGGTGTCCCAAACACATACGCCGGAAGAGAACAGAGGCCCTTGTTGGATGCAAAAAGGGGCAGCAGTGAGGGACATCCCCATAGTGTAGTCCATTTAACAGCAACCCCATCTGAGCTGTGGCATCATTACTGCTCCACCACATGGAAGAGCCTGGACCAGGCTGTGCAGCATTGAAGCCACTAGCCACTGGTGACCACTCAAAGAACAATGAACTGAGACAGGAGTGACTTGACTACAGTGCTGGTCAGCAGAGGCTGTCCTACCGGGTGCTCTATGTGTAGTACCTGACTTGCAGGAGACCTGTGTTAGCTAGGACAGAGAACTTGGGGTTGAGATCTGGGTCCATACTGTGCCTTGTGCATTCTTAGTGTCTCTGGGGCTTGTATTCTTCGTTTCTGCACTCTGCCCCATTGGGCAGAGTGTGTGTTAGGGATGACACTCAAAGGTCAGGACTTTGGTAGCTGGACTAGGAAAGCTGCTGGACACAGGTCACCTCCTTACCAATAACTGTTGTTTGCCTTGTGTATCATGGGCCCTCACCAGGTGTGGATTGTGGCTGCTTAAGCCCGGGGAAGCCAGAACTGTCTGACATCCCTATATCCCAAAGCCTGAGGGCTGATACCCTTTCCTTGTTCCCTTGTCTTCCTTACATAGAAACAGTAGGCGTTCACATGGCTGTTGATGGCACAGTCATACTCTGGGCCCAGATGGTGGCTCCTGCTGGTGGCTCTTTATTGCTCCTGAGCTCTCTTAGCTGGGCTTGCATGGGCTTGAGTTGTGAACATGCTCAGACCTTAGCTACCTCGCCTCCATGACACTTGCCTGGCTTCTGACATTTGACTAGCCTTGCCTTAGCCCTTTCTCTGTCGCCCTGCAGGAGCAGGGCTGGGCCTCTGTGCCCCTGAACTGTGGCCTGGCTTCCTGCTCTGATCACACTATCTCCAACTCCCAGATCTCTGTTCTGTCATCGACCAGCCTGAAGATCTCACTGGTGGGTTGGGCCGCACTTTTGGAGTTAGCTCACTCTCCTGCCCAAGTCTCAGCTTTATGTTTCACCAACAGTAAAGTCCCAGCATGCCTGGCACTCAGGTTCCTAGTGTTGACCCTGGTTCGGAGGGCTTTGTGGGCTTGTCCGTCTCAGGCAGGTTCACATATAGCCGAAGCAGTTTGGGTTCAAGGGCACTGGGCAGGTGTCAAAGTTAGGAGAGGATCTGGAATCACATGTGTGATTGGCTTATCTCCAAACTTGGCACTTTGGCCCAGAGGATCTGCTCCTATTGCTTGTTTCATAGTGGGGGCTGGGGTGCTCCTGAGGCTCGAGAAGGAGCCAAACACCCATCTCAGCCTCGAGTCATTCTCTTATCTTACACAGAAAAGTCCGTTCTCTTGTCCCTCTCTGACCTCTTCCTCTTCCTCTCCTAGCCACATAAGTTGTGTTCACAGAGGTGGTACCCCAGGCACCAGGAGGTTTCCAAAGACACTAGCAACTGCCCCTACCACCCATTCTTGCTTGTGCCTCACCCTACTGCCACCAAGGGGGTGGGGGTATCCGGGGAGGGGTCTTGATTCCAGAAACAATGTTGCTACCCATGGCATTGTTGAAAGAAGCCCAAGGGACAGCCCATGCTCCCCCACCCCGGGGGTGCTTTTCTTTTCCCTGGCACTGAAGTTCATTGTCCTTCCTATCTGAGGAGGGCCGAAAAGGGCATGCGTGGGCTTAAACAAGTGACCACAATCTAACTTACCCTTGTGACTAACATGTAAATCACCAGCCCTCTCTTTCAACCTCTTATGCCACCGAAGTTACCAGCCGATGGCTGCAAATGAAGTCACCATGGCTTGAATGTCCCTGTGTCTGTCTCAGCTGCACATCTGTGGACCCTTGACTTATGTCCGCTCAGAGGCAGGTCATACCTCACATGGCCATCACTTACTATTTTGTGACTGAATGCCTCCCTCTCCCCCACAAGCCACAGAGGGGCTACAGGGCTCTCGAAAGAGTCCTCATTCTGTGTCCAGAAGCTGTGCTGCTGAGAGCAGTAAGCCGACATCTTGGGTTCCAGGTGACACCATGTTTCCATCAGGCCCATGTCATAGACTTATCTATACAGTCATGTCTTAGTCAGGAGTTCTCAGCTTGTGGGTTGCAACACCCAAACCAATTGGAAAACACACATATTTACACTGTGATTCATAACATCAGCAAAATCGTGGTTGTGAAGTAGCAATGAAAATAATTTTATAGTTGGGGGTCACCACAACATGAAGAACTGTACTAAAGGGTTCGAGCATTAGGAAGGTTGGGAACCACTGGCTTAGACGTTACAGGAGATGGTTGGCTTTGATATATGGCTTTCCTTTTTTATTATTATTTCTTCATTTCTTTTGGTTTTGGGATTTTGGGGGACAAGATCTCTCTATGAAGCCCTGATTGTCCTGGAACTCAGTATGTAGACCAGACTGTTGTAGAACTCACTGAGATCTGCCTGCCTCTTCCCCGAGTGTTGGGATTAATACATGTGCTACCACGCCTGGCTACACCATGTGTATATTAGTCCTTACAGAGCCATTTGGAGTCTCTCGAGGCGTGCGTGCACGCGCGCGTGTGTGTGTGTGTGTGTGTGTGTGTGTGTGTGTGTGTTGAATTCTCTCACCAAATTCAGGTCATGCTTTGTCCCTGAACCTCAAAGTAACAAGCATGTTTATGGGTTTTTCCTCTAAAAATTCCTCATTGCCATGGACTCTGCCAGTAGCTCCTCTCTTCCTGTCTTAAGGCTCTGACCCAGTCCCAGGAGCTGGGGTGGGAAAGGTCACAGTCTCCTCCACACTCCTGCCTCAGGCCCTCCTCTTGTCCATGACACAGTGAGGAGTAACATATCTGACGCAACCACGCTCTGAATTCAGATGGAGCTTCATCCAGGAAACCCTGTACCAGAACTGCAGTTCCCCGAGAAAGCTCCTGGGTTGGTTGAAGGGTACATGGTAGCATTCCCCTTCCTCCACTCTGAGTTCATTACTGTCCTGTAATGAAGGTGGAGACCATCAGCCTGTCTGAATCCTTAACAGGGAGACCCTTGGGGTCCAGAGTTGAGGAGTCAAAGTTGCTGGCTGGTGGAACCATGCATCAGGATGGAAGACCAGGGTCAGGGAGGCTCATCCTACCTGAACTAGGAGACCTCAGACTTTGAAGAGGGAACAAAAGGCTAATGAGTTTGAGTGTCCTGAAGGGCAGTGTTTTACTTTGACAGCACACCCTACTTGTGTGTGTGTGTGTGTGTGTGTGTGTGTGTGTGTGTGTACAAACCCTGAACATGAAGGGTGCGTACACACACTGAACACCCAGGGTGTTCCTCCCAGAGGTCTTCCACCTCTCAGCTTCTGCTACAGTTGCTACCACTGCTCTTGGCAGCAGGTCTATCACCTAGAAATTTTCTATGTTGGGATACTGTTTGAATTTTCTTCTTCTGGGGGGTTGGGGGAATAGCTAACATCTTCCCTTTCTTCTAAGGTCCAATGACAAACCAAAGTTTGAACTACTACAGTCCACCCTAGGGATGCAATGAATTTACTGACAGAGCAATGGGTGACCCTAAACCTGTCTCACTAGAAGGTCTGCACACAGCATGGGTGATGACTTCTCCATAGCTGCATAGATGGAGCCCCCTTCCTCCTTGTCTTTCCTGGCCAATGTACTCTACCCTCTCCGAGAGACCCCCAAGGTTGTGCAGTTAGGGCAGATTTGCATCCAGTTGGCTTGGACAAGTTGTTGTACACTCAGCTGAGGGGTCCAGTGACCTTCCTGTCCCCTTTCTATGAGGGAGCCACAACAAGCCCAGGGTGATCATTTTTTTTTGAAAGCAAGTACAACTGGTAGCTGTTCTGCTCATAGGTCAGTGTTGTAGAACATGGGGTGATTAACAAACAACAACAACAACAAAACAGCTAGGCACACACCTGTGATTCCAGCACTTGGGAGGCAGAGGCAGATATATCTCTATGAGTTCCAGGCCAGCCTGGTCTATAAGGTGAGTTCCAGGACAGCTGGAGCTACATACAGAGAGAAACCCAGTCTTGAAACTACTGTCCTAAATAAATAAAAATAATTTAAAAATTAATTAATTAAAAAACAAACAAACAATAACAACAAAAGAAACCCACCATGACTGACAGACAGAGGTAGCCCATGGACTGTCTACTGAAGAGCCGAGGAGAGCAGGTCTAAAGACAAGTACTCTAGACCGTAGCCTTGGAGACAGGGATAAGGACTGAACTAGAGGAGGGGGCAAGGCTCGGCTGCGTCATGGAGAAGTCACTTGGGGATGTTTGGAATCTTCCCAAGGCACATCCTCTCAGTCAGCTACCCTGGGCTCTAAAAGTCATGCCTAAGTGTCCCCGGACTTCTCCGTTTCCTGGGAAAGGCCCCCAGTGAAAGTTCTGGCTGGTTACTCAGTCTTCCACAAAGTCAGAACCAATTTGTTGACATCTGAGGGAACAGGCAAGGTGGTGTCTTGGGGGGCCAGGCATGGTAATGGGGACGCAATTGGAAGTTGCTCCAGGAACACGGAGGCTGGAGAGTTCCCAAGGGGATGAATGTTTGTGTCACCAGTACACTCTCTACTTGCCCTTTACTCTGGGACCTAAGACAGGGACATGGCCAGCCTGACTGGCTGCGTGTTCATCAGCTTTCAGTTCCTAGGAAAATGCACATAGAACCCAAGATTAGCCACACAGAAAGGTGCCACCATTTCACCCCAGCACAAGCAGGGGCACACACACCTACACGTGGGCCCAGGCACAGACACGCCAATCCCTCCCATCTTTGTCCATTTTGGTGCTGGAGAGAGTTCAAGATGGCTTGTCCCCTCCTCCTCTGCCTTCAAACCTCAGGCAGCCCCACCCCTGAGAAATTCCAGCTCAGGGGTCCCCAGGGCTGCACAGGAAATGCTTTGTATGCTCTGGGTCAGCCAGGCTATTTTCTGTCCCAGGACTGGTGGGAGGTTGGGCCAGGAGCAGCTAGGCTTGACATACTCAGCTGTTCTGTCTCTTTCCATGGTCGCCTCTACAGTTGGCAGAGGGTGTTGCCTGGTCTCTCAGTGTCTCTATTTCTCTTTGAGGTGTCAGGACAGTTCATTTGATGGTGACCTCCATAGCTTCCAAAGTTCAGTGCAATGTCTTGTCTTCAGTGAGCTTTCTCCAACTCTTCCTATCCTTTTGGTGTTCCCTTTCTCTGAGCACTGCACTGCTATGGGTGAATTGTGGCCTTGCTTCCCTAGTGAGGCTGAGGGCAGCTACCCTAACTTTTTTTTTGTTTTTGTTTTTTCTAGACAGGGTTTGTCTATATAACCTTGGCAGTCCTAGAACTTACTCTGTAGACCAGGTTGGTCTTGAACTCATATAGATCCACCTGCCTCCACCTCCTGAGTGCTGGGATTAAAGGCATGCACCACCACCAGGCTAGCTACCTTAACTTAATGATGCACCCCCCCCCTTTAGCAAGTTACTGAAGCTTGTTGTTTTTAAGTTCAAGAGCATTAGTTGTTGGGAGAATGAATAAACATCTCTCATATGGATTTGGAATCTCTCTGTGGGCATCGCCTCTGTCCTTACAAAATCTTCAGTGCTCAGATGCTGCGTGAATGGTGTTTACTTTGGGAGAAATGATGAGTATGTGGAATTTGCTTTAAGGGTCGACCGAAGACAAGACCTGAGGCTGCCCTCAGTGGGGAGAGATGAAACCTGGGTTTCCTATGGATCCACTCTACTGCACATGCCAGGCTCAGCTCACAGGTGATAGCTCTTAAGTCACAGCTGTTGGAAGCCATAAGTGTACAAACAAGTGAGAGAGACACATTTGGCCCAGGGACCTGGATGATGAAGATCTAGAGTCAGTGTGCAACCATGGCGCCTGACTGACTCTGGGGAGAGCAGAGTCTGGGAGGACTTCCCCAAAGAGGCGGAAGCTCTTGGGATTGTGAGGAATGAAAAGAAATTCACCAGGGAAAGACGGGAAAGCCTGTGTTAGGAAACCTGGCCATCAGAGCAGGATTACAGATGAAGGACCAATATGCTATGGCTTTCATCTGTGTATGTGTGTGTGTGTTTGTAAGTGCACGTATATGTATGTGTGTGGTGTGTGTGAGCTACTTGAAAAATCTTTCAGGGTCTTACGTAGGCAAGGAGGTAATTCTTATCTGATGTCCAATATGATAATAACTTTACATCTAAGGAATGCTTAATACTTTATTGGATGATTATTTGAAATGCACCAAGCGGTAGGATAGAGCTTTTGATTTTTTCTTTCAGCTGAAGAAAACAAGGCTGAGAGAATGTAGCTTTCTGCAAGGTCACACAGATGTGTGGAGGAACTAACAGCAGGCATCTGCATCCCTCTCCATATTTGGGGGCACTTAGCATCTGTGAATTGCTGGGTATCCTGTCCCTTCCTTTTGGCCCTTGGGGCAGCTGGAGATCTGGTCCAGTTTCCCAGTGTTTCTCATGATGTTGTCCCTCTGTCCTGGTAGGGGTTTCCCTGAGGATGGAAGTGAGACCTGCAGGCACGGATAGTGTGCATTGTTCAGCTGCACCTGGAGGGTGCCTGTGTCAGCAGGCAGAATGGGGAAGTGGCACCAGGCTGGGGAGGGTCTGATCTATTCCCTTGGCCCAGGTCCTGACCTCCATCTCGCTGACTCCTGCTGGGAACTGGTCTTTTCCCTGAGTCCTGGGTTGCCTGTCAGAGGCCGTGAGGGGAGGAAAGCCCCTCACTTTCCCTGTCTGATAATGAGAAGGATTGGCCACTTGGGTTTCCCTCAGTACAGCCTCCTGGGTGTTAGTACTACAGAACACTCTTCAAGAAGAAGGTTGCATGACCTAGAGAGCTTGGATGGTCATAGTGCACACTAAAAACTCTGATGGGTCTTGAAGACATTCAAGGCAATGGTTCTCAGATGATCCCTTTGACCACTGAGCTCTCCCCACGTCTCGGTTGCCTACCCTCCCACTGATTATGGTTTGGGAAAAGTTCTAATGGGTGATCTCTAGCTAAGATCCCTCCTCACCCATCTCCAAAATGTGAGCTGTGAGGCTAAAGACTGTTGTTGACCTCAGCCATGTAATACTGTCTGCCCAGCAACCAGGCCCCTTCCTTGTTTTCATGGAATCTCCTTCCAGTCTCGGAGGGAATAACTGTCTCCCACTCCTCAGAGGTTGGTGGAAGCAGGTTCTTCCTCCTACTTGTAGAGCTACTCAAGGACATGTGACCTAGCTTGGGACTTTGAAAGCCCAGAGAGGTGGATCCACCCAGACATCCAGGGATAGCAGAAGGGTCATTTAGAGATGCCATGCTCACAGGCATGAATGGGTCTCTGGGTCTCTGGGTCTCTGGGGTGGCATTCTGCACGGATTTCCCTGCCTACAGTGTCAGCTCTAGTTGCCAAGGACTCTTCCCACAGACACTCCGTATCCCTTCAGTGGATTCCCACTGGAGTTGGGCTGTTACTGCTTTTTATAAAGGGACTCCTGACAGAATAGAGGCTCTCAAGAAATGCTGGTTGACATTCCAGATAGAGGAATACTCCCTGAGCCAAGGAGGGCCTAGGCCCTATCCCAAAGGATACGACAGACTCTGATGACACCCTATGGAAGGCCTCACCCTCCAGGGGGAGCAGGAAGGATATGTGATAAGTAGGGTTTTAGTTGCTAGGGCAGGGGGGAGGTGGTAGGGAAGGACGGGAGGGAGAAGGGAACTGGGATTGTCATGTAAAACAATCTTGTTTCTAATTCAAATAAAAAAATCTGCAAAGAAAAAACAAAGAAATGCTGGTTGAATGGTGTCAGATGCGGCTGAGTGGGTTGAGAGTACTCCTCTCATGCATGGAGCCCTGGGTTTGTCCCCCAGCACTGAGGCAGCCGGACAAGGCGGTGCACACCTGTAATCCCAGCACTCAGGTGATGAGGCAAGAAGATCAGAAGTTCAAGTACCTAGTGTGGGGGCTGGTGAGGTGGCTCAGCAGGTAAAGGAGCTTGCCACCAAGTCTGAGTTCCAACCCTGCCTGGAATCCACAAGGTAGAAGGAGATAGCTGATGTTTGCAAATTGTCTTTTGACCTCTTCATGCATACTAACTAGATAAATGTGCATAAACTCTCTGGTATGTACAAGGCATCCCATGAAGGACATGTCCTGAGGGATCTCCCTGGATTAGATCATCAGAGTCGCTTCACTATTCCTGGAGAGCAGGGACTAACTGTGCCTTTTATGTCCTTATTCTCGACCGGGTTCCTGGATCGGAGAACATGCCAGGTGACACTTTGGGGTGGTGGAGTTCCGCAGCTTCGGTGCAGGAAGGAATAGAGAGGTGTGACAGTTGGCAGGGAGGCAAGCGTTGGAAGATTCAGGCCAGAGATGTGGAGCCAGCCCCAGAGAGTGAGGTCTGACCCCGAGGAAATTCAGTCTTCACCTTTTGGCAGCTTTTCAGAGGCTGAGGAAGAGGGAAACTCCAGAGAGCCAAAGGGTTCTTGTCTTGTACAAACTAAGAGAGAAAACAGCCTTTTTCTTTGGACTCTTTAACTCGAAGGACTCAGGATTTAGATGAACACAGACAGGCCTGGGTAGATTGGTTAGATTGGCCTGTTCATTCTTGGTGTGGAGGTACACAGGCAGAAATTTTCAAACTCAAAATACAGAGTTTTTGAAACAAGCTAGTTGCCTGTGGAGGTACTAAGGTTCTTGTTGGTGGAGGTGGTATGAGTAGGTGTTGGGCAGCTTTGAGAAAAGAAGCTAGAACAAATTAACCCAAGAGCTGTCTGAAAAGTGTATCTGTCAGCGTCTGGTGTGTAAGAAGCCCACGACCTTGTGGTATACATTAGAGACGATTTGTGACTCACACTCTAGAGTGAATTGAGATTGACTAGACTGCATTATTGATTTTGGGTGGGACTTTTACAGGTCTGGAGGTTTCTAGGTTGTTGAGGGATCTAGACTATTTTGGCCAGGATGATGGCATGGCCACTCATTTTGCATCTTGCAGGACTCAAGCTTGTGGTCATGGCTATGGTGGGGGTAGAAGCAGGGTGGACACAGACATGAAGACCACTGAAGGTCTTGATTCAGAACTAGTACCTAGTTATTTTGGTCATGCTTTGTTAGGCAGAGCAGACTGCAAGAGGAAGGCATACACATGCCACCTTGTAAGTGGCAACAGCTACAGAGTCATATGACAAAGGCTGTGAATGGAGAAGGGGAAGAAATTAGGGTCATTAGCACAATGTATGCTGAATGGTGACTACAACAGCATTTGTTGGTTTGAGTTCTGTGCAGACCTAAGTTTTATTAGTTTTCTTCTGGCATCTTTGTAAGGCCTGGAGTGAGCCTGAGTGGGTTGGGATTGTTTTCCCGGACAATTGCTAAAATCTTCTCAATACACATTTATTTCTTAAATTGCATTTATTTATTTATTTAGTGTGTGTGTGTGTGTGTGTGTGTGTGTGTGTGTGTGTGTGTGTGTGTGATGTTATGTCATGTCATGTCATGTCATGCCATTCCATGCCATGCCATGTCATACTTATGAAGACCAGAGAGCAACGTTCAGGAGTGGGTTCTCTCCATCCACTATCCAGGTGCTGGGATTGAACTCAGGCTGTCAAGCTTGGCAGCAAGTACCCGTATCTTCTGAGTCATCTTTCTGGCCCCCAAATAGGCTTTATGAACACATACATACATACATACATTTATATGGAACACTTCATGAATTTGTGTGTCATCCTTGCACAGGGGCCTGTGGGACCAAACTCATTCCAAAGGCCCACGTGCTATAGCCCTGATGTGGGAGGTGGCGGTGAGGGTAGGGGTCAGCTGGATCAGGTTTTTGCTGATCTGAAATTACTTTCCAGCGGAAGGGGCCAGACACGAAACCTACAAGCCAGGCCATGATGTAACTTCAGATTGCCATAGCACTAAAGGCCAGGTCTCCTAGCTGGGGATTTCCTCGCAGGTTCAAGCTTGGGTGGATGACACGAAGCACAGGTGAGAAGTCACCTTCCAGGACTCCCTTGGGGCTATGCTGGCTGCCCACACGGAGAGTTCAACCCACAGCTAGACTGGTAGGGGGCCAGGCCTTTTTGGATTGGATTCTCAGGCCAGGACCTTAGGGACAGGAAGCAGGTGTGTAGCTGGATAAGGACAGAACAAAAATAGAGCTTTGGACAGTAAGGGAAGATGAGTGGGGACTGTGGAATCAGAGAGCTGGGGTGGGGAGGTATGTTCAGTTTGAAAGGATGGGGTTCAGGCTAGACACCGTCAGCCAGAGAACAGTCCACGGAATAGATGGCCAACAGGCCTGGCATAAGACCTGTGGTCCCAGAGATCTTAGGTTCTAGGATCACTGTGTGTGTGTGTGTGTGTGTGTGTGTGTGTGTGTGTGTGTGCGCGCGCACGCGCGCGCGAGCGTTGTGGGGGGACTGATTTTGTTTTCAGTATTGAGGATTGAGACCAGGGCCTTATACATAGTAAAATCTCTACCACACAGCTACCTTCCCAGACCTTTTCAGTATTATTTTGCTTTGAGATAGGGAGGGTCTAAGTTTCCTAGGCTTTCCTCCAACTTAGTCTACAGCCCAGTTAGGTTGTAAACTTGCAATTCTCCTGTCTCAGCCCCCCAAGTAGCCTAAATTACAGGCCGACACTGCCAGACCCAGTCATACAATCAGTTCTTTTCAAATTTGTTTTACAATCTAATTTTTGTTTATTATTCTTGTATATGATGTCAAGGGTTGGGGGAAGGCGTGTTTGTGCCGCAGCATGGGTGTGGGGGCCAAAGGACAACTTGTGAAGTTGGTTCTCTCCTTCTCTCTGGGTTCTCTCTTTCTCTGTCTAGGTGGGTTCCAAGAATCAGACTCAGGCCACCAAGCTTGTATGGCGAGTGCTTTACCCAGTGAGCCATCTTGCCAGCCCTGGGAATCAGTTCTGATGTCAGCTCAGAATGTGGGTGCTTAGAGAAATGTGTGGAGGGCAGATTTTGAGGCAGTTCCCCACTTTGGGAGGGGTTCCTAATATCTACTGTAGTTATAGAGCAGGAGGAGGGGACGGACGGGGCTGCACTGAGGTGCCGGCACGGTGGGACAGCCCGCTGGGGGCACACATTTTATCACCAGTGTTCTCTGTACGGGTAAGATGCAGACTGAGATGGTATTTTCATTCTCCCCAAAGTTGCATACCCTCATTGCCCACACCTGGGCTGCAGGACTCCTGCCCTCTCTGTAGTATATTTTATATACCCCTGTACACCTGTGAGTGGCGGGATGCAGGTAGACCAGATTCCCTTGCCTAGCTTCTGCTAGAAACCTCCAGTGACTGGACCCAAAGACTGTCTCCAAAGACCTGAAATCAATAGACAGTTTGCTCTATGAAATTGGCTGTTAGAGTTGTTCTGAGTTTGTGCAGTGACACACAGGAGTGGCCTCTGTTGAGTGCACTCAGCCTTCAGATGCACAGTAAGCGCTGAGCTGGTAGCCACTCAGCTTCTGGTTTAACCCCACAGTCTCCCATTTAGAGGGAGATATGGTAAAGTGGGGTTGCACACTGAATACGCATCTTCTGAACCTTATATTAAGACTGTCCCTCGGGCCTGGGGACATAGCGTAGTTGGTGGACCTAGCATGCTGAGGTCCTTGGTTTGGTTCCACACTGTATACATTGAGCTTGGTGGCACATGCTCATAAATCCATTACTGAGGTGGAGACAGGAGGATTAGGAATGATCAAAATTATCTCAGAAAAGGGAATTTGAGACCAGCCTGAGCTACATGAGACCCTGTCTCAGGAAAAATAAAATAAAATAAAGCGGTCTCCCCCCAAAGGGAGACAAAACAAATTGTGTGTGGGCTTAGAAGGCAGAGGGTACCAAAAGGATATGGGTGCTTTCTGGACAGGGTCAGACCTGACAAGGATGATGGACAGTGAATTTATAGTCTCATTGCTGCGTGACTGTGAATAAGTCACACAGTCCTCTCTGAACCTGTGTCTTCAAAGACAATGGGCAGCAATTTTCATTTCTCATGTTCTCCAGAAGGTACTGAAGGTAGTGTTGCTGGTAGTGGGGAGCAGAGGGGTGACAGAGAGATGGGGAGGGGGGAGCAGGTGCCCAGTTGAGATCCCAGATCTCAAAGCTCTCTGTGTTGTTGAGGTTTGCGGTTCCATTAGCAAGCCTAGGGTCTTCTCTTTTCAGTGAAGGAGTACTTGGGTTTCATGGTCAGGAACTCTCTGTTACATTGCCCAGATTCCCAGACCTGGCAGGCTGGTCTGAGTGATCCCCAGGGTCAACCTGGCTCTGCCCAGGAATGCAGCCATAGCTGCTAGCTTGCCAGCCTGGTCCTTTGAGCTTATCAGCACCATATTTGCTCAGGATGGGTACCAGTCACCCCCTCCCCCTCCAAAAACAAGAAAACATGTTTTGTCAGTGGCAGGGTGGAGTGGGGTGGCCCCTCTGGCTCCAGGCTTGCTGCCTACCCCCACAGTGGGCCTACCAGTGGGGCAGGCAGCCTGTTATTGTTGGAATGGAGAGCTGGCTCACTGACTGCCTGTTTCCTCCAGCTGTCCAAGCAGGGAGAGCTAGGGAGGAAACCCTCAGTCCTGTCCATGGGCCTCAGACAAACCCTCTGTCACAACAAGGGAACAATGGCTTGGATGGGCCAGTGGGTGGATGGAAGGCTAGCCCCCTCTGCTCTCTGTTTTCATCATCTAGAGACAGGTTGTAGGGGGTGAGAGCAGGGACAGCTCTCCCCTTACCCCCCACCCCCATGCCATGTCTTGTTTTCCACCCTGTTGGGCACACTGTCTCCCATCTCAGGGGCCAAGGAAAATAGCGGCCTCAGGAAGCATGTCTGGTCTGGGGTTCTGCTGCCCTGAGCAGCAGCAGAGCTGGGGGAGGGGAGTAGAGAGAGCCTGGTACCACAGGGCTCCAATCTGCACAGGGTTGGAGTCCAGCAGTCACTGATCTGTTTCCCCTCGAAAACCTTGAGGACTTTGTCCTCCTGTGTCTTTGTGTCTTCGTGTCTTCAGTCCTAGCATGTGGCTAAGCCTAGGACAGGTGTCTGGAACAACTCGCTCACTAAATCAGGGATAGGCCAAGCATAAGAAGTGAGACTTCAAGTATGACTTTCATCAGGTCACTTAAGCTGTCTACTAAACCTTGCTTTTCTCATCTATAGACTATGCCCTTCATAGAACTGTTGTGCAAGTGAAATGTTTTTGGGCACCTTGACTTTGTCTTGGGGAGCAGATGACGCTGTAAACACAACAGATTTTAAACTAGGGTCAGTACTTGGTTGTTGATGTGTGGTGTTATTGTAAAAATGTGTTTTGGACCAAGTGGCCACAGAATTTCCAAGAAAGTTTTCTATACATTTGCTGTTGTTGCTTTTCTTTGGGACAGGGTTTCAAGTAGCCCATGCTAGCCTCAAACTTGATATGTAGAGGAGGACAATCTTGAACTTTTTAATCCCCCAGCTTATTAGTGAGGTCTAGTGTTAATATCTGTGGGTGTAGGAGGGAAGGGTGAGTGGTTGCCAATGGTGTTGCAGAGAGGAAGTGCCCCTTTCTGCCTGCTCCCAACATCTGCACAGCAAGCTGAACATGTGGTCTGCCAGTTCTGGGAATCCTTGGGAATAAGGAGAATAGTTCAGGGTCTACTGAGATGCTTGTGTGTACCAGTGACTGTATGTGCTCTTATATACTTATTGTCTAGCTCAGTCCTCACAGGAAAACTGTTAGGAACACATTTTTACCCTATCTTAGAGATGGCGACATTGAACTATAGAGATGAAGTCACAAGACCAATGTCATGGAACTGGGAATTCTCTCTCTCTTTTGAGACAGGATTTTTCTGTGTAGCCCTGGCTAATCTGGAACTAGCTCCATAGACCAGGCTGATCTTGAACTCACAAAAATCCTCCTGCCTCTGCCTCCTGAGTACTGGGATTAAAGGCATGTGCCACCACCACTGGGAAAGAACTGGGAGTTCTTATTCTATTTTAAAATTAGTTTTAATTTTTTCACCTATATGTGTGTGTGTGTGTGTGCATGTCTCCATTTATATGGATTCCCATAGAGGCCAGAAGAGGGAAGCAGATCCCTTGCAGTTGGAGTTGAAGTCAGTTGTAAGTTGTTTGACATGGGTATTGGGAACCAAACTTGGGTTCTTTGTCCCATTGATGAGTCTAGACTCAGGGTTGTAGCAGGAAGTAAATAACGATGGACGTTCGATCACAAGGCCAGCAATGGAAAGAGAAGAGTTGGAAACTGGGTCTGGCATGAACTAGAGCTTTGGGACATAGTGTTCAGAGAAGGGAGAAAGACAGAGAACACTTTTGTATGTGGTGAGCATGCTCTTGGGTCTACTGGGCTAGTTACATCAACACAATGGCAACAGCAATTAAAAATCAGCCCTTGTCATGGTGGATCAAACACAGAGAAGAGGTTGCATCTACCCAGTCCCAACTGATGCATCTACATACAACTTTTGTACCTAAGGCCCAGGGATCATTGTGGAAGACGTGGCAGATAGACTGTGTCTCCTAGAAATGTCAGAGAAGCTACACCCACGAAGTTTCACCAACATGGCTACCTAAACAAGACCAGAACAAGGATGATACCAATAGACATGCTAACATAGAGGGGGGAAAGTTCACAAGGTCTCAACCTTAGACAAAGAACTACAGGCAATCAAAGAATGTCAAAAGAGAGGGAGGGGTAGTTTTCCCTATGGTAGGGGTCTCTAGTGGCCAGTTCTGAAATCATACGTGTGTGCGCACACATACCATATGGACTGAGGCTGTATTTATAAGCGTGTGTGTGTGTGTGTGTGTGTGTGTGTGTGTGTGTACAATAATGAAAGTAAAAGAGGCTTTGGGCTGGCTGAGATATGGCTCAATGGTTAAGAAAAAGAGGCCATGTATTTGAAAGAGCAATGGGAGGGGTTAGAGGGAGGAAATTATGTAATTATATTAATTTTTATTAACTTTTAAAAGTTATTGTTAAAAAAAAACCAAACAGCACTCCAAGATCCCCACGGTCTAACATGATGTAGGTTTGGTTTTGGCTTGTTTCTCTGTGCAGGGCAATGGTGACATCCATGCTCCACACAGATATTCAGGGACTCATCTTTTATGGCCTCTCCATCCTCCAGCAAGCAGAGAACATGGAGAAGTCAGTACACACTTACCTGCTCTGTCTAAAGGTCACACATCAGGCCCACACACAGCCTGTTATGAGAGCTTGTTCTATGGTCACACTAGATGAAAGGCATATAGAAGCAGGGCCCAGCTGTGTGCCCAGGAGAATGGGAACAGCAGGAAATCAGTGAGGACTCCCAGACGCTCCTCTTCACAATAACAGTGTTTGAAAAACAGAGCTAGCACTTACTGAACTCCGTTGTGGAAACAGCATGCTTTGTGGAAGTGATTCCCTTTAATCCTCACTTAATTTTGCAACGACCTCATGAAGTAGACTGGTCCTCAGGGATGTGACACCCTCTCCCCATCAAGCGTTCTCTTGCTGAAGTGTTATCTTCACAGAGTCCCATGGAAATGAAATCACAGGTTCTTTTGTGCCCAGCTTTGTTCCCACTTAGCTTGCCTTTGAGGTGCAGGCTGGCAGTTGCTAAGATGACTCCTTTCAGCCCTTCTAGAATATTTTATGAAGAACCATCTTTGTAAAGTTAGCATTTCTCCAATGGCTGGCATTACTGAACATCTGTCTTCTTAGTTTATGTCTGTTAAGTCCCTCTTAATGTTTTATGGTTTTGTGTTTTATGAACCCAAGGTTGTTGTGGAATATTTGTTTAGCTATGCAAAGATGTGTTGCATTTGTTTAATTATGGAAAGATGTGTTGCTATTTTACCTTCCCTTCCTAAGCCACCTGATTGGTCTAATAAAAAGCTGAACAGAGGAGGAAGTATAGGTGGAGTTTTCAGGAAGGGAGAGTAAGTAGGAGGAGGAATTTAGGCTCAGGGGAGAAAGAAAGGAAGAAAGAAAAGGAGACCCCAAGGAGACACCAGTGGCCAGTCAAGTAGACACAGTGGAAGCAGGAGAGTTGGACATACAAAATGAAAGACTGGTAAAAAGCCCTGAGGCAAAACGTAGATGAATAGAAACAGTTTAAGTTAAGTTAAAGATCTGATGGGACAAGCCTAAGTTCAGGTTGAGCATTCATAACTAATAATAAGTCCCCACGTCATTATTTGGGAGCTGTTTGGTGGTTCAAAGAAAATGCCAACCACACAAGGACCCCAATCTTTACCTAGCTCAAGAATTTCTTTTGCGTCTATTTTGGCAAGGTTTTCTGTGGTTGGCATTTGTGTTTAAGTTTCTAGCTTACTTGGGGGTTAATTTCTGTGTGAGGTATGAAGTGAGGACTGAAGTCCACTCTTCTCCTTGTCCAACCTGTCCCTGTGCCATACGAAACAAAAAAGATCTTTCCCGATAGATGGGCTTTGGTAACCTGGTTTCTGGATTCTATTCTGCTTTCTTACTCTATCTGGGTTTGCACTGCATGTCAATGACAGTGGCTCCATAGTCAGTCTTTAAGACTCTCTCTCTCTCTCTCTCTCTCTCTCTCTCTCTCTCTCTCTCTCTCTCTCTCTCTGTGTGTGTGTGTGTGTGTGTGTGTATAGAGGTCAGAGGACAACTTGAATGAGTATGTTTGCTCCTTCTACCACATGGGGTTTGGTGGAAGAATATTGGCTAAGCATCTCACTTGCTCTGACCTTGTTCTTTCTATCTATCTATCTATCTATCTATCTATCTATCTATCTATCTATCTATCTATCTATCTATCTATCTATCTAAGACAGTCTCAGGCAACCTAGACTGTGCTTGTTCTTGAACTCACCATGTAGCTGAGGGTGACCATGAATGGATGACCCTTCCTAGATCAATTTCTGTCTGAAAGCTTTCTGAGATTTGTTTTGGAGTTATTTTTAATCTATAAACAGACTTTAGGGGGAATCAGTATCATAAGGTGTTTGCATCATGCTATCTCTGAGCATTGTACGGCTCTCACTTAGTGCCTGCTTCTGTTCTTTCTACCATGGGTTAGATTTCGAGGTAGAGATAGCATACATTTTTATTACATTAATCCTTAGTCTTCTTTTTAAAAACTAGTTTTAATGATATTGCAAATTGTATTTTAAAATGTTAAATTGCAATTATTCTTTATGCTATGTAAGAATAGTCCATTTAAGACAGTGACCTTGTAAGTTACAATCTTGTACTGGGGCTAAATATAGCTTAGTGTTAGAGTATTGGCCTAGCATGCATGAAGGCCAGTACTGAAAAAAAAATCCTTCCCTGCTTTTCTGGTCCCAGGAAGGCAGGACTGTAAACCCAGCTTTAATATTTAGAAGGCCGAGGCAGGAGGATTGAAAGTTCAGAACCTGTCTGGGATATAGAATACATCCAAAGTCAGCCTGGGAAAGTTAGTGAGACTCTGTCTTAAAATAAAAGATATAGAAGGAGCTGGGCATGGTGGCATATATTCTAAATCCTAGTACTCAGGAGGCAGAGGTGGAGGCAGAGGCAGAGGGGCAGAGGCAGAGGCAGAGGCAGAGGCAGAGGCAGAGGCAGAGGCAGAGGCAGAGGCAGAGGCAGAGGCAGAGGCAGAGGCAGAGGCAGAGGCAGAGGCAGAGGCAGAGGCAGAGGCAGAGGCAGAGGCAGATCTCTATGAGTTCAATGCCACTCTGGTCTACAGAGTGAGTTTCAGGACAGCCAGGGCTACACATTGAGAGCCTATCTCAAATAAACAAAAACTAAAATAAGACAAGCAAACAATACAAAGGGGCTGGGAATGTATCTCAGTGGTAGAGTACTTGCCTATGTGAGACCCTGGGTTTATTCTCCAGTTAAAAAGAAAGGAAGGAAGCAAGAAAATGTCTTTGTGTTTCTTTCTCACTATGTAAATAACACTGTCTAAGGTATAATTCAGGCACCATGCAACTTATCACTCACAGTGTACAGAGTTCAGTGACTCCCATAGCTCACCGATGCTACGCTCAGTTTCTTAAAATGTTTCCTTTTTGTACATAATTTTAGATAGTTTCTAATAGTATTTTTTAAAAGTTTATCTGTTATTATTATTACTGGTTTTTCGAGACAGGGTTCCTCTGTAACTTTGGAGCCTGTCCTGGCACTCACTCTGTAGACCAGGCTGGCCTTGAACTCACAGAGATCTGCCTTTCTCTGCCTCCCAAGCGCTGGGATTAAAGGAGTATGCCACCACTGCCTGGCTTATTATTATAATTACTACTACTACTACTACTACTACTACTACTACTATTATTATTATTATTATCGTGTTTGTATGTATGTGTTCAAGCAACACAGTGAGTGCGTGGAGGTCAGAGGATAATTGTGGGTAGTTGGTTCTCTCTTCCCACCTTTTATGTGAGTTCTGGGGATCAAACTCAGGTCACCAGGCTTTTGAGGCAAGCACCGAGCTGACTGAGCCATCTTGTTGGCCCTTTACT
Organism: Cricetulus griseus; assembly: GCF_003668045.3. NCBI lineage: Eukaryota > Metazoa > Chordata > Mammalia > Rodentia > Cricetidae > Cricetulus > Cricetulus griseus. The sequence goes on along the minus strand of NC_048595.1, from coordinate 25,736,308 downwards.
GACAATCTTTTCCATTCTTTCCTACAGCAGCATCATGTTTTCTTTATGTTCTCAAAAGGATGATATTTTTATATTTCTAAAACAACTTTTCTTTTTCTGTGGTGCCAGGATGGGAGCCCAGGGTCTCTTCCACACTCAAGTGGTGTTCTGCCACTGAGCCATGAGCTCAACCCTGTGAAACTACTCTTTAGAATCTAACGTTCTGATGACTCCCCTCATCTTGATCACTGTGGGATCTGCTCTTTTGTTTTTGTTATTGTTTTTGTTTTTCTTTTCCGAGACAGGGTTTCTCTGTGTAACCGTCCTGGCTGGCCTAGAACTCACTCTGTAGACAAGGCTGGCCTCTACCTCACAGAGATCCGACTGCCTCTGCCTCTCATGTGCTGGGATTAAAGGTGTGCACCACCCTGCCTTGGAGAATCTACTCTTATGTGTGAAGTTTCTCCTGGTTAGAGTTACTGTCTTCTTGCTTTATGTATGGCAAGGTTTTTGATCAAGTGCGGGGCTTTTTGATCAAGTGTTTGTCGTTATAAGTTGGATTTTGTTATGTTGTTTTAAAAATGTTGGAGTTGTTGAACCACCCAATTGGGTTACTAGGGGTGCTAGAGACTTTAAAAAACGTCTTTTATATGTTTTAGTCTCTCACTTTGTCCAGATTAGGTTTTTAAATGTTCATTTATTTATTTACTTTTTACTTATGTCAATGTGTGCGTGCACATGTTTGTATGTGCACCACGTGTGTACAGTGCCTTCAGAGACCAGAGAGGGCACTAGAGTCTCTAAACTGGGGTGACAGGCAGTGTGATCTTTTCAATATCGGTGCTGGGAACTGAACCCTGGCCCTTTGGAAGAGCAGCAAGTGTGCTTAACTTTGAGCCATGTCTCCAGCCCCTCCTGGCTAGTTTTTGCTGTCAACTTGACACAACCTACAGTCACCTGAGAAGAGGGAATCTCAACTGAGCAATTGTCATGATCAGATAGGCCTGTGGCCATGTCTGTGTGAAACTCTTGGTGGATGACTAACGTAGGAGGGTCCAATCCACTCTGGGAAGCACCATCCTTAGGCAGGTAGGCCTGGGCTGTGAAAGTTAGCTAGTGGAGCCAGAGTGTGCTAGCTTTCCTCTATGGTTCCTGCCTTGAGTCCCAGCCCTGACTTCCATCAATGATGGATTGTGAACTAAATAAGCCCTTTTCTCTCCAAGTTGCATTTGGTCATGGTGTTTATCACAGCAAAAGAGATCAAACTAGAATATCTTTCAACCATGATATATTATCCAAACTTTGTCTTAACTGGAGGGTCTATAAACACGGTGTATTCATCCCACTTACAGGCAAGGCAAATATTTTCTGACATGCTCGCACTCTGGTCATATGACCCACACTACCTCCCTGCCTGGCTTTATCGTCACTGTATTGTGTGGTTACATCACTAAGGCTCATCCCATACTTTGTCTTTTCCATGGCTTCCCTTAATGTCTTTCACACAGACTGTGAGTTGACCCACTCCCTCCAGCCTTCTTTTTAGCATCATCCCATCCAGGGGCTGCATCCTCATCCTTTCCTATTACAGAGACAAGTTTTACTTTGGGCAACATCTTCTAAACCTTCCTCCTCCTCCTCACCTCTCCTCTTCCTCTTCAACAGAGTCAAAAATGAGCTGAGACTATTTCCATATGGCAAGATGATAAAATGTCAAGATGGTGGGTCCAGGTCAAGGGTCAGACCTCCCATTGCCCACCGTCCAGTGTCTGGAGGAAGCCACTTCATATATCTTACCTGGAGAGAAGATTTCACAGTAGTTCATTGTTGGTGAGTTAAAGCACAATTCTCCATCAGTTTTATATTCCAGTAACACCTAAAACTTTTTATATTTGACTTACTTTTCTCTCTGTAAAAAGCATGATTCTTTTTTCCCTTAACAGTGTAATTTTCCTGTTTTCCGGGGGGATGTGTGTGTGTGGTGTGTGTGTGTGGTGTGGTTCTGGGGTTTGAACCCAGGGCCTTGCAGTTACAAGGCAGATGCTCTACCACTGAGCTATATCCCCAGCCCTACTTTTGCTTCTTTTTAGTTATTCTCCTGACCATTTGAAAGATGCTCGTTCATAGCTATGGCTTTTCCCCACAACAGTGTGACACCCTACACCGCTCCCAAACAACCAGTGGCCTAGAAGAGAAACCACCTGTTCTTTGGGTCTGAGGGTTGGCAAGAGCAGCTGTTTAACACCATGTCTGTGAGCATGGCTCTGTCTCCCTGCAGATCTGCTGCCAGTGTGTCAGCTCTATTTCTGGCTGAGTCTTTGCAGGATTGCAGAGGCACAAAAGGACAAACTGAGGCACCCGAAGGAGCGTTTTGATATATTGCCTCAAATTCATGGCATCCCCATGCCAGCCTCCTCAGTGTTGGGATTCCAGGTGAGTGAGTGTTACATGTTCATTCAGAGCAGCAGTTCTCAGCTTGTGGGTCTCCACCCCCACAGGGGCTGCAAAATCCATATTTACATTACAATTCGTGACAGTAGCAAAATTACAGTTATGAAGTAGCAACGGAATAATTTTATGGCTGAGAGTCACCACAACATGAAGAACTGTATTAAAGGGTCACAGCTTTAGGAAGGTTGAGAGTCACTGCTCTAGAGGCTTCTTTGGTGACTCTTGGTCATTTTCTCCCCATGTCTTTGGCCTCAAGTATTCCTGCATTGGAATTCAAGATTACAACAGGTCAGGTGTGGTGGCACACTACTTTAATGCCAACACTCTGATCTGGTGAATTTGAGGAAAACGTGGTCTACATGGGGAGTTCTAAGGTATCTAGGGCTACACAGTGAGAACCTGTCTCAAAAAGAAAGAAGAAGGTGACAGTACAGTCAAGCAGATACACTGGTTGTACACAGTTGTAATCCTAGCCCTCTGGAGGTGGAGGTGGGAGGATCAGGAGGCCTAGGCCGTCCCCCATGTTACAGAGTTACTGTAAGTCTTGGCTACATGACAAACAAAGACTAAAACAGAAAACCACAAATACCCTTTGTACATTCCAACTTGTTCTATTGTTTCCTTCTTGAGGGTTATAGGTTCAGACACAGTGGTGCTTTTTATTTATCTTATTTCATTTCATATATTCTTGGCTTCTACCTCCCAAGTGCTGGGATTGCAGGCACGTGCCACCATACCTGGTTTTTGAGGTGCTGAGGATTGAACCTAGGGTCTCACAAGTGCTAGATAGGCACTTTGCCAACTGAGCTACACCTCCAGCCTGAGTTCCCTCTTTAGCTGTGTTCTTTCTTTTCTGCTCAGCTACATACTTGAAAAGCTGTTTGTAGACGAATGCCCAACAATTATGGCAGAAGGAGCATTTTGGAGCTGGTGTGGTGGCATTTGCCTTTTATCCCTGCATATGGGGAAGGGGGGCAAGGCTGACTATCTCTGTGAGTTCAAAGTCAGCTTGGTCTACACTGATTTACATAAAAGAAGGAGGATTTGAGGGTTCTGTCAGAAGCTGCTGTGCTGTTCCATACATGTCCTTTTTCTTTTTCTGGATTTCTCTTTTTCCTGCCTCGGCACCCCTTATATATCAGTCTTCATTTCTAAAAACCAATAAAAATGATAAACCTGCTTTTGCCTCCTATGAAAAGTTCTTTTGGGCGCTGGAGAGATGGTTATGGCTGGCCCTGTCCTGCTGTGCTTTTGGAGTCTGTAGCCCCTGTACACACACCATCATATTCCCAACCTCTTTCTACCCTCTCTGTGCCTTTGCACTTTCTAGATAGTCTAGGTGGCAGCACCGATTGGTTGAACAGGAGTCATGGTCACACCTAGTTGCTAGGTTCCAGGAAAAAGGTGTCACCTTTGGCTTTCTGTCCTAGGAGGCCTGCCCTGCCTCCAACTTATTTTAGGACCCCCCCCCCAGCAACAGGAAGGGGCTCGGCTGTCTCGGTGATATCTGCCAACCCAGAGATAATTCCCGTGTATGGGATGCTGCCTGTCTGCCACCCCTTCCTGCCTCTACCCATCCTAGTTTTCCTGTCCTATGTCCCTGGCCTGTGCCTCTTGCCATGCTCTGAAGTTCAAGTCCATACTGGTTGGGGATGGGCTGGGCTCTCCCAACCTTTCCTTCTCTATGTTCTGCAAATCTAAGATCACAGACTTCATTCTTTTGCAAGGGTTTCCCCTGGGCTCTGCCAGAAGCTCTGAGTCCAGTTCAGTTAAATTCTACTCCCTTTAATGAACCCGTGCTCTTGGTTCAGAAAATGTTGCACTCGTAGGGATTGATTTTAGGCATTTGAGATTGGTGGTAGGGTCTTCAGGGAATTCCTGGACTGGAAAACAAGGTCCGGACACCTAGGGCATCAAAATCCAGTTTGCAGACTTCTTTCAAAGACTTTTAGCTGCTGAGAAACCTGCATTGCTTGCATTTTTTGAGGCTCATGGCATAGTAAATAGTAAAGAATCAGCAGAGTTGCAAAAAGGCTTGCATGTTTATAACCCTGAGTAGTGTGTGTGTTAGGGAGTGAACCAAGGCTTGCATATGCTAGGCAAGAACTCTATCACTAAGCTGTATCCCTAACCCCATGGAATTCTTTAAACATTTCTTATTTCATTTAAAAATTATGTGTGTACATGTGCACATGCATATGAGTGCAGTGTGTTTGTGTGTGTGTACATGTGCACATGCATATGAGTGTAGTATGTTTGTTTGTGTGTGTGTGTACATGTGCATATGCATGAGTGCAGTGTATTTGTGTGTGTATGTGCACATGCATATGAGTGCAGTGTATTTGTGTGTGTGTGTGTATGTATATATGTATGTGTGTGTGTGTACATGTGCACAAGCATATGAGTGCAGTGTATTTGTGTGTGTGTACCTGTGCACATGCATATGAGTGCAGTGTATTTGTGTGTGTATGTGCACATGCATATGAGTGCAGTGTATTTGTGTGTGTATGTATGTGTGTGTGTGTGTGTACATGTGCACATGCATATGAGTGCAGTGTGTTTGTGTGTGTGTACATGTGCACATGCATATGAGTGTAGTATGTTTGTGTGTGTGTGTGTGTACATGTGCACATGCATGAGTGCAGTGTATTTGTGTGTGTGTGTGCACATGCATATGAGTGCAGTGTATTTGTGTGTGTGTGTATGTATATATGTATGTGTGTGTGTGTACATGTGCACAAGCATATGAGTGCAGTGTATTTGTGTGTGTGTGTACATGCATATGAGTGCAGTGTATTTGTGTGTGTATGTATGTGTGTGTGTGTGTGTGTGTGTACATGTGCACATGCATATGAGTGCAGTGTATTTGTGTGTGTATGTATGTGTGTGTGTGTGTGTGTGTGTACATGTGCACATGCATATGAGTGCAGTGTGTTTGTGTGTGTGTACATGTGCACATGCATATGAGTGTAGTATGTTTGTTTGTGTGTGTGTGTACATGTGCACATGCATGAGTGCAGTGTATTTGTGTATGTGTGCACATGCATATGAGTGCAGTGTATTTGTGTGTGTGTGTATGTATATATGTATGTGTGTGTGTGTACATGTGCACAAGCATATGAGTGCAGTGTATTTGTGTGTGTGTGTACATGCATATGAGTGCAGTGTATTTGTGTGTGTATGTATGTGTGTGTGTGTGTGTGTGTGTGTGTGTGTACATGTGCACATGCATATGAGTGCAGTGTATTTGTGTGTGTGTGTATACATGCATATGAGTGCAGTGTATTTGTGTGTGTGTGTATACATGCATATGAGTGCAGTGTATTTGTGTGTGTGTGTGTGTGTGTGTGTACATGTGCACAAGCATATGAGTACAGTGGCCAAAGAGGCCAGAAGAGGGTTCAGATCCTCTGGAACTGAAGTTAAAACTACAAGTAGTTGGGAGCTGCTGGATGTATGTGCTGGGAACCAAACTTGGGTCCTCTCTTAACTACTGAGCTGTATCTCCAGCTCCTGAATGGTTTTTTAAAAACATACATGCTAAGCCAGGCATGATAGCATATACCTATCATCCTAGCATTTTTGAGGTAGGATCAGAAGTTCAAGGTCATTCTTGGCTACATTGCTAATTTGAAGTTAGCCTGGGCTACATGAGGGACAATATCCAACAAATACCTCATATGCACTGAAGTCTAATTGTATTCTTAACACCATTGGGAACTGATGTCAAGAGTTCTACTGAGGCTGTGGCTGTCTTGCTGGAGTTCTCAGTCTTGAGAACTTGCCCTCTCTAGGCAGGTCTGGCTCTGAAAAACTCTGCTGTTATTTTCTCTGTCTTTCTGGGGGACTCTGAGCTTATTGATCTTATTGGCAAGTTCTGCCCTTGGCAGAGATCAGCCACCATGGGCTGAAGTTGCCCTTTACGTGATTAGAGCCTGGCTTGTGCACCTATGATCTTAGTGTGGTTCCTGGGCAGCCCCACTGGGGAAGCTTTATAAGCCCTGCACTGGGCTTGGCTTCCTGTCTATGGCCCTCACTCCCCCTCCTGGGATCCAGCTTCTGGCCTCTGGAGAGTTCCTGTTTCTGGTTTTAGAGATTTCTTGGGTCATAGCCAAGCTGGACTGATGAGGTTTCTGGAGCTCGGCACAAAGGCCAGTTACCCAGGTCCCTACAGCCTGGGCTCTCCACCAGTGTTACCCAGGTCCCTACAACCTGGGCTCTCCACCAGTGCTAGCTTGTCTGCTTCCCATTCTTCGAGGCAAGGTGGAGCAGAGGATGAAGTGTTTACTCTTTTTGTTTTTGTTTTTATTTTTGTTCTTTGTTTGTTTTGAGACAGGGTTTCTCTGTGTAGCCCTGGCTGTCTTGGAACTCACTCTATAGAGCAGGCTGGCCTCAAACTCAGAGATCCACCTGCCTCTGTCTCCTGAGTGCTGGGATTAAGGGCATGCATTGACACTGACCAGTGTTTTATTATTTTATTTCTATGTCCCTAATTCTGGGGTTCAAACCCAGGGCCTTGCACATGTTAGGTAGGTGCTCTGCCAGTAAAGCTACATTACCAGCTCCTATAGTCTTTTTGAAATAGCTATTTTCCCTTCAGTAAAGACCTACCTCAGTGTGATGCTGCATACCTATAATTCCAGCACTTACAAGGCTGAGCAGGAGGATTGTAAATTCAAGACCATATTAAGCTATATACTGGGGCGCTGTCTCAAAAGACAAAGCCAGGGTTGAGATGCAGATTGACTGGTGGAATGCATGCCTAGCATCTGTGAAACCCTGGGTTCCATTCTCAGTACTACGGAAACTAGGCCTGGTGGTCCACACCTAATTCTAGCACTCAGGAGGCATAGGCAGGAGGATCAGAAATTTAAGGTCATTCTGGATGAATTAATTGGAGACCAGCCTGAAGTACATGAAACCCTGTCTTTTTTTTTTTCTTTTTTCTCTTCTCTTTTTTCTCTGTGTAGCCCTGGCTGTCCTGGAACTCACTCTATAGACCAGGCTGGTCTCAAACTCAGAGATCTACCTGCCTCTGCTTCCTGAGTGCTGAGATTAAAGGTGTGTGCTACTGTTGCCTTACTGAGACGAGGTCTTTCTAAGTATCTGGAGCTTTTCTTGATCTTCCTCCCTCAGCCTCTTGAGCAGCTGGTATGACAGGCCTGCACCACGAGGCCCCAGTAAATCACACTAAAATTAATGGTGGTATATTTCACAAAAAAATCTTTTTTCAGGAAATTTGTTTTAATATTAAAAGCAATCTTTGCCTAATCCAAGATCACAACAAAATTAATGTCTCTTGCCTTTTATTTTAGGCATATGGTCCATTTTGAGGGTGTTTGTTGGGGGAGGGCATGCGACATTGGATTCTCATTTTTTAAAAAAGATTTTATTTATTTATTATGTATACAACATTCTGCTTCCATGTATATCTGCACACCAGAAGAGAGCACCAGATCTCATAACGGATGGTTGTGAGCCACCATGTGGTTGCTGGGAATTGAACTCAGGACCTTTGGAAGAGTAACCGGTGCTCTTAACCTCTGAGCCATCTCTCCAGCCCTGGATTCTCATTTTTTGAGGGTCTACATGAGGGTCTCGGGTAGCTCAGGTTGGTTTCAGATTCAGTATGTAGCCGAGGATGATCTTGAACTTCTGATCCTCCTGCCTCTAGCTCTTGAGTGCTGGGTGACAGGCCTGTACCACGTTGGTTGGCTCTAGGAAGTCCTGTGGATCGAGCCCTGGGCTTCATGCTTGCTAGGATGGCCTCTGCTGCCTGAGCAGACTCCCAGCCCTTGTAAGATTTTACACATCACTCCTAAGTTATGTATGCTCCTGTCGTCTGCCCTTTGCTTCCTAGATGAATTTCTTCCTTCCAAGTGCTGGGATTAAAGGGGTGTGCCACCACAGCCTGGTTGAGACCCTGTCATTCTCTCTCCCTCTCCCTCTCTCTCTCTCTCTCTCCCTCCCCCTCTCTCTCTGTCTCTGTCTCTCACACCTTCATACCCCTTCCTCCGAGAAGAGCAACCCTCGAAGACCTCTGCCATGCAGGCTAAGAGCTCAGCCCCATCGCCACCAGGGATGCCACATCAGTGAATGAAGCTCCTTGGATTCCCCAGATGCAGGGTAAATCTGATTTAGCAGAGGTCGGCTTAGTTCATGCTCTGGGTGACAGGGTCAGATTCAAGAGGGCAGCTCTCATCACTAGAACCTGTGAACTGAAGTGAAGGTAATGATGCCTAATTGCTGCAGGTGTCGTCACTTATTGCCCAAATTTCAAATTGTGCCAGCCCACACTGAGTGGCAGGTTACTTGTGAAAGCCTCAGGGATTTCAGCTGGGAACTAGGAGGTCCTGGCTACAGAACCTCCCCACGGACCACACACAGAAGCAGGGGAACAGCTTTATTTAGGGCTCTTCGTTGAATCTGAACAAAACAAGGATATATGGTGTGATGAGATAAGCCTGCCTAGACTCTGATGCCAATCGGCATTTTATTTGTTCTGGAGATTTAAATGACTCAGATGAAGCCTGAGGGTTATTTGATGCATCACCACCTTACATTAGTGTAGAGATCAAGAGTGGCCAATACAATGGTAGACCAGTGAGGCAGAAGTCTAGTTTATGTGTAAAAATATAGAACACAGGGCTGGCCAGATGGATCAGAGGGTAAAGGTAGTTGCTGCCAAGACTAATGACTTGAGTTCTAGCCTTTCAAGCTGCCTGGTGGAAGGAGAGAACAGATTCTCATTAAGTTGCCCTTTGACAGACTCACTGGTGTTCTGGCAGGACTGCCTCCCCCATTCATAAGTATGCCTGTGTGCACACACAAATAAAAATAAATGTAGTAATAATCTCTCTCTCTCTCTCTCTCTCTCTCTCTCTCTCTCTCTCTCTCTCTCTCTCTCTCGTACTGCTGACATCACATATCAGTGCAGAAAGGTTATCCAGGAACTACTTCTGGGACTCTGAGTTATTTAGGGGCAAAAGTAGCATTTCACCTACTATTGCATGCAGATAGATGTCAGCTAATTGCTAAGTCATAAAATTATTGAAGAAACAATCCAGTGAATCTGGCTACACAGTAATTAAATCTTCAGACAAAATGGCACATTGAGAAAAATTTCTATACCAGAATATACCAGAAGAAAGTACAATAAACTGGCTGGGTGTGGTGGCACATGCCTAAATCCCAGCACTTGGGAGGCTGAGGCAGGAGAATTGGCTTGAGTTCATGACCTCTCCTCTTCACGGTCATTGCATTTAGATGCACATACACAGACACACAGCTGCACAGCCAGGACCCTTTCTCAAAAAAATCAAAACCCAATTAACCGTAAGCTTTTATTTTCTCTCAGTTTTGGATGCTATTGAGTCCAAGATCAAGACAGCAGAAAATCCTGAGACTAGTGAAGGCTCTGTCCTCTCAGCTGGTGATTCTTCTTGGAAGCAGTGCAGGCCCCTTTCTAATGTGTTTACTTTATATATGTGGGCGTTTTGTCTGCAAGTATGTCTGTGCATTGTGTGCATACACACATGTAGTTTTTTGAAAGCACATGGCAGAACACATCAAAAACAACCTCGGGGGCTGGAGAGATGGCTCGGCAGTTAAGAGATAGCACTGCTCTTGCAGAGGATGAGAGACTAGGCCATAGCAGACTGTTTACAACTCCAGCTCCAAGGGATCTGACACCTCTGGTCTCCATGGCACTCGTACTCACATAGGCACATGCACACACAGAGATAAATATGCATTCTCAAAACTAAAAATAAAAAACTTGCCGGGTGATAGTGGTGCGTGTCTTTAATCCCAGCACTTGGGAGGCAGAGGCAAGCGGATCTCTATGAGTTCAAGGCCAGCATGGTCTACAGAGTGAGTTCCAGGACAGCCAGGGCTACACACGGAAACCTTGTCTCAAAAAACAAAATGATAAATAAAAAATAAAAACTAGGACAGGCATGGTGGTGCATGCCTTTAATACCAGTCCTCAGGAGGTAGAGGCAGGCAGATCTCTGAATTTGAGGTCAGCCTGGTCTACAGAGCGAGTTTCAGGCTAGCCAATGGCTATATAGTGAAGTTTCAATATGTATATTTAAAACATTAAAACACACACACACACACCACCACCACCACCACCGACAACGGTGATATAGATATAGCATGCCTGTCATATTAGCACTGGGAAAGGGGCCAGTGGTAAGAAGATCAGAAGTTCAAGGTCACCCTCAACAAAATAGTAAGCTGTCCCTGCCTAGGCTACAAGACAGTCAAATTAAAAACAAACAAAAAACCCCACCCAAACTCAAAACAAAACACCACAATTCTGAACAAGAAATCTATCAACCTTGCTTCTTCTTCAGGGCATAGGTCGGGAATGCCCTCCCCAGCTCCCCCAGCCCATAATCGCCCCTCCCGCCTCTCAGTAGGCTTCTACACCCTCCTTCTACAACCCAGGCTGGGTTAGCGCTTCTAACTTTAGCCTTGTTCATCAGCTGATCTTCTGTGATCAAGAGAGCTTTGGTGGTGACGTCTCCCCATGGGGCAGGTTATCATCTCATATCCTCACAGGCAAGGTGCGTGGTGATATATTATTTATGATTTATTAAAGCTTGCCTGAGGATTCAGAAAACAAAGTCAGCCACAAGTCATAGAAGCCAGGCACACGCCTTTAATACCTGCAGCTAGAAGCTAGAAGGTACACGCCTTTAATCCTAGGATTTGGGATTAAGAGGTAGATGGATGGATCTCTGTGAGTCCAAGGCCACCCAGATCCAGTTCTAAAGAGAAACAGCTCACACAAAGATGATCTCAGCACCTGGGATCACAAGCCTTTAATCCCAGCACTAGAGGGGTATGAAGGATAGGAGCAGGGTCTTCAGTAGTCAGTATCAGGGATTCATTCTCCAGCCACATTGAGGATAGGAAGACACTGAAGTCTCAGGATTCTCCAGCCACGCTGAGGAGAGGTTACAGTCTGAGGTTTGGTGGAACCAGGATGTCTTTCAGTCTGAGGTAGAGTGAGAGCAAGTGTCCAGATGCTTTGCTTTTCTGACCTTCAGCTTGAAGTTTGAACCCCAATATCTGTGTCTGGGTCTTTTATTTTTCGTGTTACAATGGTGTTTCTCCAGCTTTATCCCCTTTAGAGAACAAATGTCCATCTTTCCCTGGTGTGGAGGAGGAGATCCCTGAGTCTGGCTCCGTTGCCTTATTCTCCTTTTGGACAGCACCATCTCCACCCATGTGGAGGTCACTGTTTTCACTTCCCGTAATTATCGTGTGTCCGTATTTCTGGATAATCTACAATGACTTACTTTCATCACCAGAAAGAAAGCCCCTAAATTTCTTTCAGTTTATAATTTCATAGCTCTGGCCCTTCCTTTCACTTCATTTCTTGGAAAATCTTTCTTTCAAAGAAATAGGAATTGGGAAAGCATGTTTGTGCAGCATCAGTATCAGTGTCATTTAACACAGAGGATCAGGAGATGGGGGCATCAAAAGGTCCAATTCTGGCATCCTGGTTAAGGATACTGATAGAGCCCATGACCTAAGCTCTGTTTCCAAAGCCATTTAACAATGTGAGGGAAAGGCTGCAATTCAACAGAAAATTCGAGAGGTAGAACACAGACCTTTGGCCACACTGTTATTCTGATTTTATTTGAACATAAGCATGAATGGATATGGAAAGGGATGACTTTAAATAAATATATATTAGTGTGTGTGTGTGTGTGTGTGTGTGTGTGTGTGTGTGTGTGTGTGTGTTACCTGTGAAGGCCAGAAGAAGGTGTCAGATCTCCTGGAATTGAAATTTGAGGCAGTTGTGAGCTGCCTGATATGGATGCTAGGCACTGAACCTGTCTTGAACTCGCTATGTAGACAAGGCTGGCCTAGAACTCACAGAGATCTGCCTGCCTCTGCCAGGAGAGTGCAGATCAAAGGCATTGCACAACCATGTCCAGCCATATCTTTTATTTTTGAAGTTAACACACAAAGTAATGGGTTTCATTGTGTCTTATTTACACCTGTTTCTTTAAGCTTAGTTCTAATCCAGTGGTGGATCACTGTGGATGATCCAGGTCAGCCTGGATCACAGAAACCAAACCAAACTAACAACAAAAATCAAAGACAAGAAAAAGTCATGAGGTCAGCAACCTAGTGCCCAGTCAGCCAGCACAATTAAATCAGGAAGAAGTTTTGATAGCACCCTGCTTGACACAGTCCCTGCATTGTTTATGTGTACTTGGTATAACCCTGCACTTCTCTTGCCTACCCAGGAAGGCTGTGGTGAATCCAAGTGCCTGGAATTCATCTTTTTATAAAATAACCTTGAGTCTATTCTGATTCATGAAAAATAACATGTCACTCATGAGCTTCAGACCAGGGACTGTGACACAATCCTCATGTCTAATTATCCTGTTTCTCACCCAACCCAGTCATTTCACAGGAGAGAAACTGAGGCCCAGAGAATGGACAGAACCAGAGTGAGTGTGAGAGATGGTGGCAGATACCAAGTGTCCTACCCCCAGATGGTGGTTTTTCTGGGACCCAGAGCTACTAGGTCTTGGTGGACTCTGGGGAGGGGTGGGTGGGAAGAAGGGAGCAAAGGAAACCAAATGATGTAGTTACTCTCCAGCCACACCCTCCAGGAGGCCACTGAGTTTTGTATTTGCCAGTACACTCCCCCACCCTTGTTTGGATGTGAGGGGATCAGCAGGGTGCTGGTGTGAGTCAAATTGTGTCTTCCTTAACCCCCAGGCTCTCAAAATGTAAACTTATTTGGGAATAGGGCCTTTCCTGGAAATAATCAAACTGAAATGACTTCTTTGGATCAAATCCAATATGAACACGTGGGAAGAAGAGAGATGTAATGAGAGAGAGAACGGCCTATGAGGATGGGAATGATGCTTCTAGGATCCGATTAAAGAAAAAAAAAACAGCAGAAAGATGTTCAGAAAACTACCAGGAGCCAGGAGAAAAGTGTGAAGGGATTCTCACCCACAGCCCTTAGAAACTTTTGAGCTTGGACCTCCAGGGTCCAGCACTGTGAGAGGATACATTTGTATCATCTCAGCCACCCTTTTATCAGTATTTTGTTACCATGGTTACAGTGGCCTTGCCCATCAAAGGCAGGAGGGGTGAAGCCTTCCATGCAAAGTCTTCATGCACACCACCCCTCCCCACACTACATGGTCCCCCCTATTGTACATCCTCACCCTCAGCTCCTTTGCCCTTGTTTTTGTGTAGCTGCCAGTTTAGGTCCCAACTGCACCCAGCCCTTACATCAACTTCCGAGAAAGTGAACTCAGTGCTAGGATGTTCACCTTCGTTACACCTCTCCCATGGCCTCTCCAAGCTGGGCCAGGTGGAGGATGTGGAGAGTAGGCTTCGGAGCCTCAGAGCGGGGTGGCTCTGAGAGCCTCCAGCCTTCAGCCTCTCAGTTAAGAAGGGACTGAGCCTCCTGAGTCAGGCCTTCTAACAGACCTGCTTCTTTATGCCCAGTTTAGCTCCATCTCCCAAGTCACTGTCAGATCTGGGCTTTTGGGAGGAATACAAGTGCCTTGCTGGCAACGTTTAGAGACTCAGTGAGATAGCTGTGTTCTGAGCAGTGGTCCAGACCCCAAGAGTTAGTGGCCATTGCTGGTGAAGTCAGGGAAGCCTTCCTGGAGGAGGGCAGCTGTTTTGTTCCTGGCCTTGCTGGAAAGTGTGAGATGAATTTTATTGCTTGACTCTGCCGAGCCAGGCAGACACATACTTTTGTTTATTTTATTGCATATCCTTTGCGAGGAAGTTAAAGCTGCCCCCAAACTCACTATATAGCCAAAGATGACCTTGAACTTCTGGCCTCCTGCCTTCACCTCCCAAGGCTGAGTGAGAGGATAGACATCCAACACCACATGAAGTTTATGTGATGCTGGTGATCCAACCTAGGACTCTGCTCATGCCAGGCAGGAACTCTACCAACTGAGCCCCATCCTCAGCCTGGTTATGTTTTAGAGATGAGAAAAATGGCGACTCAGATGTGATCGACTCCAGGCCGCATGACTGGCACAGGTGGGAGCAATAAACTTAGGAGCCAGGTGTGAAAGCACTTCTTACTCCTTCCTCCCGTACCAATGCTCTGACCTTTTCAGGTCAATAGACACTAAGAGGCTCCGGGGAGTGGCAGAGTAAGAAGGGGACCTTCTGTACTGCCACTGCATAGTCTTCCCCAGTAAGTTCTGGATACAGAGATACAGGTCCTTCTTATGCTCCTTCTCACAGGCTGACTAGAAAGGATTTGGGAAACATATGGCTTGCCTTAACCCACCCTTTCGAAGTCCCCGGGTACCCACAGTGAGGTGGGAAGGACTAATGGGGTGACTGATTTAGAATATGAAGGTCTTGGTAACAGGCATGTTTGAGGGAACAATGTTTAGTCAGGAGGCACACAACAGGGGACAGCAGGCTGAGGTACCCAACAGGCATGGGACATGGGACAGGGTGGGAAAAGACACTTGTTTTGGCCACCAATAAATGGGCAGTTGATTATCAGGACGCTGGATAGGATGGGGAGTGGGTGAGAAGAGACCAGTGTCCGGATGTTTCAAAAGGCAGAGTGTGAGGGCTTAGTGTTGAGAGGAAGGCTTTATCTGAGGGTTTAGGGTGCTGACTGGGGCTGGGCTGTAGAGATGGAAGACAGATGACAGAAGACTAGAAGGAAAAGGAAGCCTGGGTAAAATAACTGCCTTCCTCCCGCTGCCCCAGGCAGCCAGGACAGCATCAGCACACTTATGATCAAGTCATGTTTATTTTAGAAGCATAAACAATGGGACAAGGAGCGACAGAAACAAGACACCAACCAGTTCCCCCGGAAAGGGCCAGATCCAGCGCAGGCTGTGTCTGTCCAGGTGATGAAGCCGAGCCAGCAGCCTGCATCAGCCTTCTTCCAGGAGGACAGGGTGTGATGAAAACCCAGGGTGCAGTCCAGTAGGGGAGGCCCAACAAGTCCAGTTGGCTCTGGGTCCCTCTGGATCAGGTGAAAAGATCAGAGGATCCATAGCACCCTTAGCCAGGAGTACCCCCACCTGTTGTGACCGAATCTGGGCAGAGTCACATTCTGGAAAGAAGCCACGGTGTCCCTTGGTCATCACAAAGTATTCCAGAACCACCTGTAATCAGGTCCTCTGCCCAGCGAGTGTCCCAGTTGTCCCCTTAGTGCCTTTGAGGAGGGGCCACCTGAGAGGCATCCAAGATGGACATAGTTCTCAGGACCTCTCTCTTGAGTAACATGAGCCCCAGGTCCTACACATACTGCTTCTTAGATGCAGAGCTGTTGGGGCGACTAGGGGTCTTCCGGCCACCCTGAGGGGCTGCATTTTCAAACGGGGGAGGCCTAGAAGAGGTCAGCCTCTCCTCTGTGGTCAAGTTGGCCCAGTTTTGCTCACTGGATGAGAGCCCATTGTAGGTGGGACATGGTGGGGACGAAGGTCCCTCGCCCATGGGGAGGTAGAAGAAAACCTGTTCAGGGTAAGGGTCTGAAGCGCTGCCCTGGACTGGGGGTGTGTCGTGGTCCTTCCGTGCCTTTATCTCCCGGCTGACGCACCGACATAGCAGGTGCACCAGTTCCAGAAGGTTGAGCACCAGGGATATGACTCCCACCACCAACATGAAGATGATGAAGATAGTCTTCTCTGTGGGTCGAGAGACATAGCAGTCCACGAGGTGGGGGCAGGGCGCACGCTGGCACACAAACACGGGCTCCATGGTCCAGCCGTAGAGGCGCCACTGGCCATAGAGGAAGCCTGCCTCCAGCACACTTTTGCACAGCACACTGACCACATAGGTACCCATGAGCGCCCCACGAATCCGAAGACGACCGTCCTCTGCCACCGAGATCTTGGCCATCTGATGTTCTATGGCGGCTAGCGCCCGCTCTACATGTAGGTCCTTGGATGGCAGTGCCCGCAGCTCTCCCTCTTTCTGCCGCAATCGCTCTTCCCTCCGAGACAGGTAGATGACATGGCCCAGGTAGATCAGGGTGGGTGTGCTGACAAAGAGGAACTGCAGCACCCAGTATCGGATGTGGGAGATGGGGAAAGCCTGGTCATAGCAGACGTTGGTGCAGCCTGGCTGGGCTGTGTTACACTCAAAATCCGACTGCTCGTCGCCCCACACTGACTCACCAGCAAGGCCCAGGATGAGGATTCGGAAGATGAAGAGCACAGTCAACCAGATCTTGCCCACCACCGTCGAGTGCTCCTGGACCTGGTCTAGCAGCTTCTCCAGGAAGCCCCAGTCACCCATGTTTCCAGGGCCTCCTTCTGTGGGAAGACAGGGATCAGATAGCCATCAGCTGGGATGCCTTTCTTAGCTCCTCCTAGATGGAAGCCCACAGGAGCTAGTCTGCCAGGGCTAGGGGTCCCTGTCTAATCATACATTTGTGCCTTATTTCACAGGCCAGTGCCCAAGGATGACCACATCCCAAAGAGGTCTGGATTAACTAGAGGTTCCTATGGAAACGGACCAGTTGAGGAACTTATCCAAGGTCACGCAGCTGTGCCATGCCCTTCCTTCTGTGCAAGGCTGGTTACCCTAAGACAGCAGGGGTGGAGCGAGATGTCATCTTCAGGTTATTAGTGGCCCCTGTTCCCACCTTCCGTGCCTCATTTAAAATGAGAGGGTCTCATTTTCATCTTGGCACTTGCCAGTGGCGGGTGAGGAATGATGGAGTGAGGGGCTTAAAAGCCCAGGGCATTTGATCTATCTGCCAATAAAAATACCACCTGTGACTTTAGTGAATACACCTGGTCCTAGCCTTTGCCTCCATCCCATTTCCCTCCAAGTCTGTTGCAGTCATTCTCGACCCTCAAAAGAAATGGCCATAGCAGAGTGGAGGTCCCAAGGTTCCCAGCACATTTTAGGGTGTGTGTGTGTGTGTGTGTGTGTGTGTGTGTGTGTGTGTGTGTGTGTGTATGTGTGTGTGTGTGTGTGTGTGTGTGTGTGTATGTGTATGTGGTGTGTGTGTGTGTGTGTGTGTGTGTGTGTGTGTGTGTAAGTGGGTGGGTGGGTGCCTTTCCTATAAGTAAAGCAGGTACTACCAGACCTACATCTATCCTGCTTCCTTCTCTAATTAGCTGGGCATTTGGGTAACCTTCCAGTCTCTCTGCAAAGGTTCAATGAAAGAAGAGGGAACGGCGCTGAGCACAGAGCCTGGCTAAAGACAGGTTAGGTGAGCGCCGCTGGTGGCTCCAATCGTGTCTAGTGCCCCGGGCAAGCAAGCCTCAGCCCCCAGCAGTGGAGTGATCCGTATTCCCGGCTCCCCGAACTCACCGCCTGCTTGCCGGGTTGGCTCAGGTGGGGGGACGACCGTGGGTGGCCAAAGCTGCGCCTGCGGGAATCCTGCAGGACCGCGCCTCCCAACGGAGGACGCCTTAAATAGCGCGCAGCTGCGGGTTTAGGGCAGGAAACGCCAGCGGGAGGGCTCTGAGGAACAGGGGGCGGGGACTGGGTAGCACAGACTCGCAGGGCCCGCCCAGATTGTGCTTCTTGGGTTGCGGGAGATGGAAACCCTCCAGACTGCACTCTCCCAGGCTTTAGTCCCCGCCCTTTGTAGGCATCGGGCTTTCAGCTAGAGCAGGCAGATCTGACACCTGGTCCCGAGGCTGTGAGGAGTGGGTGGGGTAAGAGACGAGACTCATCAGTGTGCCGGGCTTATTAGAGCTGAACCCACACGGGGAAGGGGTGAGACTTACCCCTTCCTAGAATCCGGTGGATCTAGGGGTACTATCAGAAGTCACCTAGGAACTCTCTAGGGTCCTTTAAGACTGGGGATGGATGGAAGCTCCTGTTCTTCAGCTGGATGCCAGCTGATGCCCCTAAAAGGCAGAAGGAGAGAGGCCTTCCAAAGGAATTTGGAGGCAAGCAGAGCTCTGTCATTCACTCAGGCTTCACTGTGAATGAAGCGCATGGGATTAAAGACGATGCAGCTGGGAAATCCACAATAAACTAGCCAGGCCTGGTTTCCTGCCCCTCTTACTAGGTGCAGAAATGGAGACGGTAAGCCCTGGGTAACAGTAAAGTAAATGTGGTGTCCTCTGTGGTAGAACCAGGGCATCACCAGGTGTGGTTAGGGGCTGCAGAAGTCAGACAATGCCCAACAGCATCCCTAGCCCATCCTATCCCTGTTGCTGGTGCTAAAGCCCAGAAGAGGTTTGGAGACCCAGATGTGACTCGTGTCAGAGTATAGGGGGTCAGACTTCTGTCGCCGCCCCTGCCCTTAGACATGTCTCCATTCTTCCTCTACAGAATAAGGATAGAAATACACCTGCTTCGGAAGGTTGATGGTGCACTTAGTGTGCCATTGCCCCAGAAGGCTTGAGTGAGTGCCTGAAGCCAGTGATGTAAGCCCTGAACTTGGGGCAATAAGATAGGCAGAGCAAGAATTCCTGGCCAACCTAGGATACAGTGGGAACCTGTCTAAACAAACAAACAAACAATGAACAACCACAGAAAACAAAGGAAATACCCAGGCAGAGTGGCGCAGGCCGGTAATCCTAGCTACTTGAGAGGCTGAGGTAGAGGGATTGAAATTTCAGCACTATTAGATGCCACCACACGATGAGACTGTGGCTGTGGCTCAATGGTAGAGTGCCTGCCAATACTTACAAAGTGCTGGGTTCTAGCCCTAGCATGTAGACCAGGTGTGGTGATAATAGACCAGGTGTGGTGGAGCATGCTTGTAACCTCTCAGGGGGTGGAGGCTGGAAGGTCAGAAGTTCAAGGCCATCCTCTTCTCCATAGTGAATCTCTTTTCCATAGCGAATTTGAAGCTAGTTTGGGATATATGAGACCCAGAGAGAGAGAGAGAGAGAGAGAGAGAGAGAGAGAGAGAGAGAGAGAGAGAGAGAGAGAGAGAGAGACAGATTCATGTCCAGTCTGAGCAACTTAGAAAGACTGTTATCTCTAAAAATTGAAAGAAAGAAACTGATGGTATGGTTCAGTAGTAGAGCACTTGCCCGGGCTTGTGAAAGGGTCCACGGTTTCAGTCTCTACTATTGCAGAAACATCACAAAACCTGGCAGAAAGGACCTGTGTTGTTCCAGGAGGGGGCAGGGAAGCCAACGGAGGTAAGAGCAGAGGACTGGCAGGGTCTAGAAAGTGTCAGATGGGTGTGCAGTGGAAGTCCCAGTTCCAAACGGGATTCTATCCTTGCACTCCCAGGGCCTTCTGGAATGGAGCAGCTAGTGGGTAGGATCAGACTGCACACCAGCATGATTGCTGTCTGAAGAGCAGACGGAGCTGGCTTTTCCTTCCAGACCTCTCAGGCCCTTTCCCTTCCTCTCCCTCAGGGCCGTGCTAGGCCAGGCTGCACTGAGTCTCCTGGGATTCCAAAGGGGACAACTGGGCCCACTGAGTTCTGACCCTTAAGGGCATGGGAACTGGGCCTGGCCTGCTCTTACCACACCCCCAAGGCAGCCTCTGCTCCAGTAGCCGCCCTGCTGAGCTGCCTTTGGGGTTGGGCCCAGCTCTTTTGAAGGTTTTGCTCTCCCTGGGGAGGTGGGGGGGGGCGTTGGTTGGTTGGGGGGCTGGGAGCTAATTGAGGACCATGTGGGTGATGCCAGGGTTGCCTTCACCCACCTCCCACCCCTCCCTTATGAACTCCAAGATCAGGTTTCATGGAGGAGGAAGAAGAAGGGACCAGCCAATACAATCTTCACAAGTCAACCATTCTGAGGGAAAATGTCCCTCTTTCCATTGTCCTGACCCAGTTCAAACTGCCACCAATCAGTGACCCTGGAATAGTCTTCTAGCCTCCAGGCCCTGACTTGCTCCACTCAGTCTCCACATTTTCATAGAACTTTGGCAAAAAAGTTGCCCTGTTTCAAACCCTGCTGTGGCTCTTCCTGCCTTCAGGGCAAGTCTGCACTTTTCACTTTCCAGGCCTTGGCCACTGCTTGTGGCCTTAGCACTCTGCCACATTGTCACCAGCACCTGCCCCCCCCCAAATCCAGTTATTCTAACTATGTGGTCTCTGCTCTTGTCTTTGCCCATGGCATTGTATCTTCCTGGTGTACCCTCTCATGCTGATCCCGCCAGTCTCTCAGCTGCCAGTCTCTCAGGTCTGAGACTCGGAGGCATAGACCAGTAGTCCCAGCATTCATGAGGAGGATTGCCAGTTATAGGCTAGCAAGATCTACACAAGATCTCATCTCAATCAAAACAGCTTTTATTTCAAAGGGAATAAGAGATGGTTTGTTTATTCTGGAGCCAAATATGAGTGACCATGGCCTGGGAACACATATTTAAGTTACCCCAAATATTGTGCTCCAACATGGCAACAGTTCATGGAGTTTTTATAGTCACAGAACAAAGTGTTTTAAGAATACACCAGTAGAAACATCAGGCAGCAGAGTCTTGGCAAAACAGGGGATTCAGTACTACAGGCCCCAGATGCAATCAGAATGCCTTTGGCTTGGTGGAAGCTAGGAGTCTGTATATTCCAATCACATTACCTAATTGTCACAAGCATGCTGGCTCAAGTGCAAGTTGGGCAATACACGGCTTTTAGGGGGCCTAAAGATAACCTAACAATCTTTAACAAAGATGCAGTACGTGTAAGTAAGTACACACACACACACACACACACACACACACACACACACACACACACACTCACACACACACACACTCACACACACACACACACACAGGCATCTATCACCATTAGACCTGCCATCTCAACCAAGTTAGCTTCAACATGTATCAAGTATATTCACGTTGCTATGCAACAGATCTCTAGACTTTTCATCTTGCCATGTGAAGTGGCACCGTTTGAATGCCTTCCTTTTTCTATACTCCCCTTCCCCATTACACTGGGAGTTTCTTTCCTTCTTCCTTCCTACCTTCCTTCCTTCCTTCCTTTCCTTCCTTCCTTCCTTTCTTTCTCCCTCCCTCCCTTTCTTTCTTTCTTTTCTTTTTCTTTTTTTTTTTTTGAGACAGGTTTTCTCTGTGTAGCTTTGGAGCCTATCCTGGCACTTGTTCTGTCGACCAGGCTGGCCTCGAACTCACAGAAATCCGCCTGCCTCTGCCTCCCAGAGTGCTGGGATTAAAGGTTTGTGCGGCCAACGCCCGGCCACACTGGGTGTTTCTTAAGGGCAGGTAGCCAACACAAAGCAGGGCATCCGGCCTGCAGATGAATCTACCAATTCAACATATGCTTACTGAGTACCTTGTGGTGCTGTGACACTATTCAGACACTTGGAGCAGCTGGAGGACACAAGAAATTCCTAGCCTTCTGAATTTTACTTTGTAGCTGTGGGAAGACAGAAAAGACAATGAAATAAAAGATGAGATAGTGGCTTAATCTGAGGGGAAAACATTGCAGGGACCCTGACAGCACAGGGCACTCAGTTTTAAGTTCCAATAGAAGAGAAATGTGTGCCAAACAGCTGCCATTGAGGCTGAGCCTTGAATGAAGAAGGAAGGCTTTGCAGGTGGAGAGAGCCTAGGTGTAAAGTCCCTGAGGCAGGGGGGTGCCTGGTGTTTCCTCCCTGAGGTGCAGTGAGGAGGTCTGCATGGCTGGGGCAGGTGATGAGGTTCAGGAAGGTGAGAGGTAAGTTGTGGGGTGGGGTAGAAACGCAGGACCTGTTGTTAGAGTTGACTTTAAAAGTCTGGGGCAGGTAGAAACCCAGGACCTGTTAGAGTTGACTTTGACAGTCTGGGGCAGAGGAATGCTGTGGTGTCACTTCGGTTTTGCAGTATGTCCTCCACCCCATGCTGCGTTGGAAATAAACTATGGGGTGACACATGCAGACTGCCCCCTTGAACTGTGTAGAGTCTGGTTGGCTGGAAGCAATTTCAGGTCTGCTTCTGCTGTCCAGGTGCTCACATCCATCCTAGGCGGGTTCCTGGCAGTGATGGATTCCCAGCTC
The DNA here is from genome assembly GCF_003668045.3 of Cricetulus griseus. NCBI lineage: Eukaryota > Metazoa > Chordata > Mammalia > Rodentia > Cricetidae > Cricetulus > Cricetulus griseus. Next base: position 25,713,971 of record NC_048595.1, on the reverse strand, counting down.
CAGTGTGCTTGCTCCCTCCCCATCTGTGGATGCAACTCCCCAATGTTCCTATGTTCTCGATTCTTCTTCAGTTTCCTAGGGCCGGGAGCAGGAGACAAGGGGATGTCTTAACTAGCTGGGACTGCTGTAAGCAGAATACCAGAGCCCCAGTGGCTTAAACCAAACCATTCCTTACATGGAGGACCAGGCATCATGCAGCATGGCCAGGTTCTAGGTAAAGGACAGCTGACTTACATATTCATGGGACAGAAAGATTCCCTCCATCTTTCTCTCCCCACTCTCCTGTGGCCAGGCTGGCCTCAAACTCAATATGTAGCCAAGGATGACTCTGAACTTCTGATCCTCCACCTCTTCCTACTGAGTGTTAGGAATATGGGGGTGTGCCATGCCTATCAGTTTTGTTGGGGGCTGGACACTGAGCCCAGGGCTTCATGCATGTTGCACCTCCAACTCTTCCCATGCCTTTTTGATTTTGTTTGTTTTCCAGACTGTCCTCCAAGTGATGATCCTCCTGTCTCAGCCTCTCAAGTGCTGGCAATGTGGCAGGTGCCACCATGCTGGGCTTTTCCCATCTCTTTTTATAAGGACACTAATCACACACGTGACAGGGCTCTACCCTCATGACCCAAACATTTCCCAAAGGCCCACTACCTAAAACCATCACACTGGGGGGAGGAGTTCAATATATGAATTGGGGGTGTGGGAAGGGTAACACAAATTCAGTCCATATACAACGCAGGGTTTGTTTTGAGGGTGAATGAAGACAAAGAGGCCTCTTGCTCATCCGGGGTTGTGGGGTGTGGTGAACATGCGTAGTAAACTCAGACTTGGAAATGGCTTGGAATCTCCTATTAAATTTAGGCCTGTTAGGGAGAAGTGCTCTCCAAGGGGATATGAGTGCCACCTGGTGGCAATAGTGATTGTCACGGGGGACTTAGTTGTGAATAAGCTCTGGGTGGATCAGTGTGCAGAGTGGCTCAGAACATCTCTGTCCAAGGCTCGATGCACAGGGCTGGGCAAAACCTCACTAGGCATCTTATATATTTTACGCCTGGAAACACCATGATTGATTAGCCAGGACCAAAAGTCATGCCACTATAAAAGTCACTTTCCCTACACTGCCTATTACAGGTCAGGCCATCATGAACAATGCTTGTCCATGCTGCCCGTTATGATAACTCTGGTCACTTTGCTGCCACCTGGCCCCTGATACATTGGGTCCCAATTAAACCCATTGTATTTAATTCATCCAACCGAGCAGCAATGCCTTCCATTCTAAGGTCTGGCACAAGGAAAAGGGCAACAAATGTACTTTTCAAATGTACTGGCACCCCTCTCACCATTTCCATTGTGGAGGATTAGGTTTTACACAGAGTACTCAATATAGCACTGCAGTTTCCCTTACCCTTAAAAACTCTCTGTCAACACTAAGGGGTATCAGGCATCTCCAACCCCTTTTCAGTAGGCCATCCCTTGACAAATGCTTCAGCCTTTTGACACATTCGTAAGTTGTGCAAGCTTCCATATTAAACCTAGAATCTCCACTCAGAGGGTTCATATTGATAAACTCAGCCCGATCCAGTTTATGTTCCTTCCACTATCATCGAACACACTTGAAACCCATTCCCACACTATTCTCTAGCCTTCTGCTCAAATGAATTAGCAAACTCATTAAGCTCTTTATTAGCGTATTGAAATTCCAAATAGGCTACACTCTCTATCTCCCCTCTAGCTTGCTTGAGCTTTAGTCTGGTTATAAGTCTAGAGGCAACAACAGGTGGGCCCTGGGGGACATCAGTATTGTCTTGCCTGGTATCTCCTTCAGAGAAAGTCACTGCTGGTTGAGCAGACAATGAAGGGTTAATCTCCTCAGTCAAAGGGGGAAAGGCAGTATTTCAGGGGGTGAGAGTACATCTTCTGGAGAGACACCTTCCTCAGGTGAGAGAAACCCTTGAGAATCTGAGGGTTTAAAATTCTCAGCCTCAATAGTACCCCCCCATCGCTTCTCCATGTTTCAATATCCCATTCTGTACCAGTCAGTGCCCTCACTATAGCACCCTCAGAGGTTGGGACTTGACTTTTCTTTCCAATCCAGCCAGTCTCAGATTGAAGGCTCTGGCTTGATTTTTCAAAACTTGATTTCCATGGCTGTTGGAGAGAAGGAGATCCTTTTTCAGGGCATACTTAGAAAAACTTTAGACATTTATTCTCATCTGGAACTGGTCAGTTTTGTCCCCAAGTTTATTGCTTTTCATTGTATTTTGAGATACTAGAAGTTGGTTAATTTTATCATGGAGTCCATTGCTTTATATACAGAGACACTGAATCTTTTTTTCTATGTTTTTAAATTTAAATTAGAAACAAGCTTGTTTTACATGTCAATCTCAGTTCCCTATCCCATCCCCTTTTTGCTTCCCAGGGAAGGTGAGGCCTTCCATGGGGGAATCTTCAAAGTCTGTCATTATTTGGAGCAGGGCCTAGGCCCTCCCCCCGTGTGTCTAGGCTGAGAGAGTATCCCTTTATGTGGAATGCGCTCTCAAAGTCCATTCGTATACTAGGGATAAATACTGATCTACTACCAGAGGCCCCATAGATTGCCCAGGCCACCTAATTGACACGTACTGGATCAGTCCTAGGCTGGTGGTTTCCTAGCTATCAGTCTGGGGCTCATGAGCTCCCTCCCTCTTGTTCAGGTCAGCTGTTTCTGTGGGTTTCACCAGCCAGGTCTTGGCCCCTTTGCTCATCACTCCTCCCTCTCTGTAACTAGATTTCAGGAGTTCAGTTCAGTGTTTAGCTGTGGGGAGACACTGAATCTTTGCTTACCCTAAATGATGAATCAGGATAATCAAATGCATTTGCATCCTTAAGTTTGTAAAATGGTTCATGTTATGGGCTTCCAGTACTCTCTGAGCTTCCAGGAGAGGCTTCAGGAACTGTTAACTATAGGTGTTGGCAAATTGGAAAGTTATTCCAGATACTTAAAAAAATCATCCTTATAATTCTGTTGCTCTAGAACTACTTTGGGATCAAAATCTGGATTAGTCAGGGTTCTCTAAAGGAACAGAAATTGTAGAATGAATCTATCTATATATAGAGAGGGGATTCATTAGAATGGCTTACTGGCTGTGGTCCAGCTAACCTAGCAATGACTGTCCTTCAACAGAAGGTCTAATGATTCAGTCCACAGGCTGGATATCTCAGTGGGTCTTTAGTGCACATCGGAATCCTGAAGAAGTTGGCTCTGATGCTAAAAAGAGATTGACTTGCCAGCAAGATCCAGGGAAGCAGGCAAAGGATGTCCCTTCAGCTGTGGACTTGACTTCCATCCTGGAGAAATGTGACCAGGGCCAAGAACTCACTCCATGCTGAGCCCTCCCATGGCCCCCTCCTGGAAGAGTTGATGTTTTCTGGTTGCTGTGACTTCTGTGGCACACTTTGCCAGACATCTGGCACCACCTAGGAAAATGCTGGAGGGGTTAGGAAGGAAGCTCAGTTGGTGGAGTGCCTGCCTAGTGTCTTAGTCACTGTACCATTGCTGTGACAAAGCACCATGACCAAGGCAATTTACAAAAGAAAGCATTTAACTGGGGGCTTGCTTCCAGTTTTAGTGGGTTAGTCCATGACCATCATGGTGGTAGGTAGACAGGCGTGGCATGAGCTGGAGAAGTAGCTGAGAACTCACATCTGATCCAAAAGTTGCAGATGGAGAAAGAGAGGGAGACTGGCTTTTGAAACCTCAAAGCATACCCCCAGTGACACACCTCCCCTAGCAGGCCACACCTCCTTATCCTTCCCAAAGAGTCCACCAATTGGGACTCAATTACTCGCATATGTGAGCCTATGAGGGCCACTCCCATTCAAAACACCACACCTAACACGAACAAAGATCTCAGTTTGATTCTTAGCATTTCATAAAACTAGGTGTGATGACTGATGCACACCTGTAACCCCAGCACTCAGGGAATGGAGGCAGGAGGATCAGGAGTTCAATGTTATCCTCAGCAACATGGCAAGTTGATATGAAACTATCACTGTCGGGGTGGGGGGGGAGGGGCAGCCTCAAGGAGCACAGGGTATAGGAATCCTCAGAGTTGGTGAGGCTAGACTTTTCTAACTGAAGGAATTAGGGAAAAGGACACTCACAAACTCTCTTGATGATTTCCTTCTTTATTCTCCCCCCCCCGCTTTTTTTTTTTTTTTACACAGATTTTATACCCCAGAATCTTCCAGGCAGTACAAGAGTCAAAACGGTTGCATTTCATTTCTCAACTGAATGAGTATAGATAAAAACATTTTTCTCATCTTCCTCAAATGATTAAACATTTTATGTATTACAGGTGAAAAACAAATTATCCCAAGAACCCACATACATTCATACGCAAACACCTTGTTATAGATTAACCATGTGGGCAAGCAAGGTCTTCTTGTCAGGTCTTTTACTGACAGGCTGTATTTGCAGTTACAAACAAAAGGCCAATTACTTCATTACTTACCTTGAAAGGCAATCTTATAAGGAGTCTTAAAGGAATCACAAACCTAAACTTTTATATATGAAAAAGAATCAGTCAGCTATCTCTACTTTAAATCTTTAGGGTACACATCCATTTATTAATGTTTTTTTATATCAGGAGATTGAGGGCAGAAATGGGCATAAAGAATTAATCATCACCTTTGGTCATCAACCAAACCTAGCAAGGAGAGTACGTCAGCCAGTAATAATTGGGCTGCTTTGTTCTTGTTCCCTGACCTTAAAGAGTTCTGCATTCAACTATGTGCCTTTCTAGAACTTTAGATTGTCTTCTTGTTTAACAAAAACATCTTAGTCTAACTTTGTTGTTTTCAAAGCTTTGTTTCAGCTGTGATGCACTCAGACCTGTGAACACATCTCCTGACATTAAGGCTAAAAGAATCTAAACTAGCTGGGCTCCTGGGACTCATTTGTTAATCCTTAACTTGAGCTACAATCCATGCCGCTCCTTAGGTGAAATTCACAGACCCTGACTGTGAAACATATCCTTGTATTTGTTTTTATTCATCAAAACTCTGTGTAAGCTATCATCATTATTATCAAATTACACAGTACAGCTTAGGGAGGTGTCATCTTCTTGACAATCCACAGGTAAAAATTCCCAGTAAAACGGTATGTTTCCAAGACATGAACACAATATTACAGGCAGTGGAGACCTCCACATGTCCACTCACACCACGCTAGATACCAGAGAAAGAGAGCTGCAGCAAACATGGAAAGGCACAGCAGAAGCAAAAGACATTCCAGGGACTGAAGTACTGTGACCTTGCCTAAATGAGATTGGCCCATCATAGGATTCCCCTCTGGCAGACTGACACCTGAAACTTCAATTGCAACTCGCTGCTCCTCTAGCATGGCTAATGCCATGAAACTCTTTTTTAAAAATGTTTTTATTAATTTTTCATATGATATATTTGATCATATTCTTTTTCCTGTCCCAGCACCTTCTAGGTCCTCCCCATCTCTCTACCTACCCAAAGTCCTGTTCTTTTTCTCTCCCAAAAGGAAAAAAAAAAACAACAAAAGAAAATCAAAACAAACTTAAAACATTAAGACAAAATTCCAAAACAAAACAAAAAGCACACAAAAACCATAGGGTTCTTTTTGCACTGAGCAACTACTCCTGGGCATGGGGCCTACCCTGGAGTGTGGTGGATATCCAGTGACAGTCCATTGGAGAAAACTGATTTTCCCTGACCCAGAAGGTATATCTTTATCAAACCCTCCCTCCCCTCAAGGCTTAGGGATCCATGCAGAAAGGGAGGGAAAGTGATGGATGACCCCAAAGGAAAGTGTCATTCAGACACAACAGGGCTGATACACATAAGAACTCACAGAGATTATGACAGTATGCACAAGGCCTGCATAGGTTCAAAATCCCAGCGCTCAGAAGGGGGAGTGGCCACTCCTAGCCAAGAAACTGTGTGTGTGTGTGTGTGTGTGTGTGTGTGTGTGTGTGTGTGTGTGTGTGTGTGTGTGTGTGTGTGTGTGTGTTTGAAGGTAGTGGGGAATGGCTGAAGAGAGATGGCTCAGTGGTTAAGAGTACTTGCTGCTCTTGCAGAGGGCCTGGGTTTGGTTCCCAGCACCCACGTCAGGAGCTCACAGCCATCTGTAACTCCAGCTCCAGGAGATCTGATCCCTTCTTCTGTACTCCTTGGGCACCTGCATTCATATGAACAAACACACCCCACACAGACATATATACACTTGATCAAAAATTTTTTAAAAATTAAAGAACAGAAAAGGACAATCCTAAAATCTGTGGTAGCAAACAGGTAGAGACCTTTGTAACTGCCCAGCCCAAGCTGAGACCTATCTGGATAAAGCTCAGTCACCAGGGACCCTCCCAGGCACAGTCACACCTAGGCATTTCCTGGCCCCAACAACACTGTGCCAATGCTTTACCTAATGTCTCCTTTGATCCCTGGAGCAGTCGCCCCAGAATGAACTGTTCTGAGTGCTGAGTTGAGTTCTTTTTTCCCCTAGAGCTACTCTCCACCCCACCCCACCCTGCACTGGGAGACTCACCTGCAGCCACAGATTCAGCAGGCTTCCTTGTGCCCTACCTTCTGGTGGGGGGAGGGGTCTGTTCAGTGAGCCACTGGCAGGTGAACGGGAGACAGGAGAGAGTAGTTGTGGGGGTGGGGATTGTTGGCTCTGGTCTCACGGTGAAATGCATCTTCTAGTTCCTGTTAGCACATTGGCACCAACCCCACCCCGCCCCCACCCCAGGTGACTGGCCCATTCCATAGGTTCGTAGTAGTTATTTTTCATGTGGCTTTCCAAACTGCCACAAAGCAACCCGAGGAGGAAAAGGTTTATATCCTCTCAGTTGGAGGTTGCAATCTGTTAAGGCAAAGAAGATACGGCAGCAGGGACATGAGGACTCTCGGTCACTTCAGCCAGGAAGCTCAGCTTCTCTGCGGGGCTGCCCACTATTAGCCCAATCCAGACAGTCCCTCACAGTCACAGTCAGAGGCTGGTCTCCTATCTCCTGGGTGGTTCTCCGCCCTGCCTAGTCTACAATCAACGTGAGCCATCAGAGGCACTGCAGTGTCCCTTGCTTTGCCTCAGTCACATTCAGGATCTTGAAATCAATCTCTGTAGGAACCTCTCCCCGCCCCCGCTTCTCCGCTCCTCAGCACCACCTCACTGGGAAGCCAAGGTTGGCTTTGAACTCATCATCCTTCGCTCTTCACCTCCCAAGTGCTGCGCTTACTGGCTTGTACTGCCATAGAACTACACACTACTACGTTGTGTGTGCTTTTTTCTGTTGGGACCTCGGCTGACACAGGTCCTATTGTGTTGACAATAAGGCAGAGGTTCTTTAAGATTAATCGAAGTGCAGTGTGGTGAAAGTGTATTATAAAATGACGAGGCAGTGATTTGATTTGCGGGGGAGGCGGGGAGTTCAGGGAATGAGCAGCCTAGCCCAGAGCCCGTTAAACCGGGCTGACTCACCCACCCCTTAATGGCCACAGAGAGCAAAGGTGAGCCACAGCCTGTTGTGTTTGCGAGGTTCCCTGGCCTCTCTTTGCCCTTGCTGGCTGTCAGCCCACTGGCTCCTGACTTTCTGGCTCTTGGCATTGGTTTTAATGGTCACTAAATGTTCTTGAACGTTAGTCTATGCTTGCACAAGGCTCTGCTTCATTTTCTGGTCTGGCTTGGCACGTTGGCTCCCTTCAGCTGCAGCCGGACTGCGTTTGGAGTGGGGCTATGGTGCAGAGTCTGTACTTCCGTCTCCCCGGGATGGGCACGTTGGGCTTAGGTCCACTTAGGTTGTTCCAGCATCTCTCTTAGGGCGGTGTGAAGAAGTTCGGGGGAAAATAGACAGCTGAATGAATTGCTGGGTGAGACTGGGATGTGAGCAGTCTCCAGAGTGGTGATGTACTTACTCTACTATGAGTGTACATGAGTGAGAGTATGAGTAGCAGGGATTGTGTGAACACAGGGTGGGGATGTGGGCTGAGTAACAGAGAAGGGAATGTGATTTGTCTGTAATGAGAGTGACTGCTATTGTGTGTGCTCAGATCAGTCTAACTTAGGAAGGCTGGAGGCGCCCTCTGGTGGCCACACCATGAATCCCAATGTGTGTATTCCCCTGGTCCTCCCCAGGTTCCCAGAAAAGAGCTGCCAATAGCCACCCAGTCTTTCCCCAATCTGGCTTCAGCTTAGCTCCCACTCACGAACCTGGCTTCGTCCGCAAGCCCCAGGGCTCTTTTCCCCCCCAGCGCGTCCTCCTTTGATTTCAGGGAGCTGTGGGTGGAAGTTGGGGAGAATGGAGCAAAGAACCAAATTGTATAAAACACAGCTTTATTGATCTAAAGAAAACTGACTTGGATGTATTCCCATTCCATGCATGCCCCCAAGGTCCTGGCCACAGGGTGCAGCGGGCTGAGCACTCTGGCGGGAGGAAGAAGAGTATTGCTGCCTGAAGGTGGAGGTTGGGGAAGAGCATCCAGAGAACCCCCAAGTGTCCCAGCAGCAATTGACACAAGACCACTTAACACATTTGTTCTCTGGCCTCCAGAACATTCATTCCACTTAGGAACCAGAGCAGCTTCTCATGGGGGAGTAAAAACTCCCTCTGGCTGGCTGTCCCCAGTCCATGGCCAGCATCTCTCCAGTTGTTTTTGTTGTTGCTGTCTCTTCTGGAGAGCCCACCCCCTTCCATTTCTCTCTTCCGCTGTGCAATTCAAAGAGGATGGATGCCTGGCATGACAGTCCCCTGGGGTAGGTAGAAGCCCTGTTTACCAGCTCAGCTAAGTAGACCCTTGCATGCATGTAGTTAATTTGTTAATCTAAATATCTTTCTGAAGCTGGGTTTGCCGTGTTACCTATACCAGGTAGCCAGCACAGAGCCCAGCACCCACAAATATCTGCTTCAAACATTAATTGGCTAGCTTAGTGAATTCAAAGTGGGCACCCCCAGCACCCCCGGGATCCCTCCACCCGCAGCACCTCCCTGCTTCACTCCTCCTCCATCGTGCTGTTCAAATGGGGGTCAGGCTGGGTGCTGAAGCCCGTGGCTTGGCATTGCCTGGTTCCGGGTCCTCACTCTCTAGAAGCTTGTGATGACAGCGGCAGGTGGAGGCTCGGCTGGAGGACTTTGGGGAGCTGCTGCTCTTTGTAGACTTGACCTTGCTCAGGCCTCGCATAACCCTGTGGAAAATGAGGTAGAAGATCTCACAGATGGTGAGAATAATGCAGACAGCGGAGGCGCCTACCATGAAGTAGGTAAAGACTTTCTTCTCCGTGGGTCGAGCGATGTAGCAATCCACGGTGTTGGGGCAGGGGTCCACACCGGCACACTGTACCAGACGTGGCATGGTGAAGCCATGCCAGAGCCTGTGCAGGACATACAGGAAGACCAATTCAATGATGAGCTTGAAGATGAGGCTGAGCAGGTAGGTCCACCACAGGCCGCCGTGCTTCTTGCCAGGATGGCTGTATAGCTTGGCACACTGATCCCCGTGCTTCAGGCGATGCTTCCGTTCCCGCTCCTCGCGGTAGGCTACGTGCAGGATGACCAACATCGAAGGACACGTGACGAAGATGAGCTGCAGGGCCCAGAGGCGGATGTTGGAGATAGGAAAGAAGTTGTCGTAGCACACGTTGGTACAGCCAGGCTGCCTGGTGTTACAGTCAAAATCTTTTTGCTCGTCACCCCACACACGCTCAGCCGCCACCACATACACCAGCACCCGGAAGACGAACACGACTGACAGCCAGATGCGTCCGAATGCTGTGGAGTACTGGTTCACACCGCTCAACAGGTCCTGAAGCTTCTTCCAATCCATGGTGCCTGCTTGCGGCTTTCGGGGCTGGGCCCACCTGAGGGGACAATGGAGAAAACCGTTAAGCTAACGATACATCTGATGACTATAAAATAAAAAGTGTTATTTTTGTTTATGGATATGCGTGTCATTGTTTATGTATGTGCACGTGGCACGGAGTCCCGAAGAGGGTGTGGGACCCTTCACAGCTGGCATTAATAGGCCCTTGTAAGCCACCTGACTATGTGGGTGCTGGGAACTGAACTTTGGTCTTTCGATAGATCTTTAAATTGCTCAGCCATCAATCTAGCCCTGCCTTTTCTTTTCTTTTTAAACAAAACAAAACAAAACAAAACAAGCCAGGTACAGTGGCACACGCCTTTAACCTCAGCACTCAGGAGGAAGAGGCAGGTGGATTTCTGTGAATTGGAGGCCAGTCTGGTCTACATAGTGAGTTTCAGGACAGCCAGAGCTATATCATGAGACTTATCTTAAAAAGAAAGAAAATTAGCCTGGCGTTGGTGGCGCATGCCTTTTAGTCTCAGCACTCGGGAGGCAGAGGCAGGTGGATCTCTGTGAGTTTGAGGCCAGTCTGGTCTACAGAGCAAGTTCCAGGATAGGCTCCAAAGCAATACAGAGAAACCCTGTCTCGAAAAACAAAAACAAAACAAAACAAACAGAAAGAAAGAAAAATCAAAATTTCACCATGTAGCTCAGGCTCAACCATCTCCTTACCCCTCCTTTTTATTTTATGCAAAATAAGTTTCACAATGTAGCCTAGACTGGCCTGGAGCTAATGACTCTGCCTCCTGAGTGCTGGGGTTGCACCCCCATACCCCCACTCACTGAGCTCTTTGTTTGGGTGGACTTGGTAGGTCATCCCAAGGATCCTAAGAGGTGAGGACTCTTCCCAAACTGAAGATAAGACACCGAGAATCATCTGGAATATGCAACCCACCCAAAGTCAGAGCTAGAGCTCATTGCAAGCTAGAGCTCATTGCAGTCTGTGACACACACACACACACACACACACACACACACACACACACACTAAATATTCAGGATCTCATTTAACCTTTTGTAAGGGTACCCTGAAGTGGCTGCTGCTGTGCTCCCACCTTAGGGATAGAGAAGCTGATAATTAAATGACAGTGATTACAAAGCACATAGAGTGCATGGTACATGTTCCATAAATGCTGGTGACCCATTACTGCAGGGTGTAGGCAGGCCACGGATTTGCATCAAGAGGGTCGGATTTAGGCACATGCCCTTCATCCCTTCCTGGATGCCCACCTCAGCCCGTTTTTTCCCCCTTTCCCTTTTCAGACAGTCTCAGATTGGCTTTGAACTCTCAGAGTAGTCAAGTATAACTTTGAAATTCCAATCCTCCATCCACTGCTTCCTGAGTGCTGGTTTGGCAGGAGTATAACACCATGTCCAGTTTTATGTGGTATTGAGGATCGAACCCTGGGTCTTGAGCATGCTAGGCAAGTACTGTGCTCCAAGCCACAATTTTAAAAACTGTTCTCCCACTGATGTCTCAACAGCATCCTGTGAACCTGGCATCGTGAACCTATCCTACAAAGAGGAGACTGAAGGAAGCCAGAAGAGGAGAAAAGACCTGGTAACATTTTTCTTTTTCTTTAAATTTTATTTTACGTGTACGAGCTTTGCCAGCATGTATATCTATACACCATATGGGTGTCTGGTGCCGATAGAGGCAGGAACGGGGCATCAGATCCCCTGGAACTGTAGTTATAGACAGCTGTGAGCTGCCACGTGGGTGCTGGGATCAAACCAGGTGTTTTGGAAGAGCAGCCAGTGCTCTGAAATGTTTAGTCATCTTCCCATCTCCAACACCTGCTAATGTTCCACAGTCCATGCTAGAAAAGGCAGGGAGGTTTGCATCAGGTGGGAGATGCATAGGGGGTTGGGTCTGTTTCCTGGGATAGCACTTATTTCAGATGACATGTACAGAAAGCAGGACCTGGGGTTTTTAGCCTTCCCTAGATTTGCTGTTAGCCATGGCCTTGTAGGGCCGATGGGTCAGGCCAGCTCATCTTCCTCCCAGTTCTGGGTGACTCAGAGGGTGTAGACAGGTGGATCTGCTGAGTGTACCTGGGATTGGCATGCTGATAGGGATGTTAGCAGCATTCACCTCTCCCTAAGCCCACGTGAAGCTGGATCTGCACACACGAGAGAGTGCTTTCCAGGCTATTTGGGATTGCAGGGCCACCGCCTTGGCCCAAGCAATCATCATCCTTGCCCATATTCCTGCAACAGTCCCCTCATTGGCTTTGAGCTATTCTTTGCACACTGCAGCCCATTGAGTCACAACTGATTACATTCCCTCCTTAAAAGTCTTCACTAGTTCTCTACAGCCCTGCCACACCAACACACACACACACAAACTCACCTTGCCGCTCTCTGCTCTGACCTTGCCTTATTCCTCCTGCCAGGAATGCTTTTCCTCTGGAGCCTTAAGTGGCCGGACCCTACTCATTACTGTGGCATCTCTGCTCCAACAATATCCCCTCAGGGTCTCCTCTCAAATTACTTCAGGTCTGAACCTGCTCCAGCCAGTCCACTCCCAACGCCTCTGTTTTGCAACTGTCCAGTTTGAAATTTAAGTCTTGGTCATTTGTTTGTTTGTTTTTGTTCTCATTTATCACCCGTCCAATTAGCATGCCTACTTGACTCTCTGGCTGCTTCAAGTTTGGTATCGCTTAGCACACAGTAGGCACTCAGTTCATGCTGAATGTGTAAACAGGTGGAAGCTGAATTTTCAGAGAGGCATGGGAGGGCCGGACAGGACTGCAGAGTAGCTAGGTTGCAGTGCACTTCCTCAGCCTTGCTGCCTTCCACAGGGCCTGCCTTTTGAGAATCTCCGTTCTGGACAAGATGGGGATGACTGGGAAGCCCTAGTCCATGAAGACCCTCACAGGTTTGCTCCCGGCATTTTCTAAGCCCTGGCCTCTATGGAGGGCCATGGATTAGCACCTGTATTCTGACCTCCGCACTGCCATTTACTAGCTGGGGGACATCCAGAATTCTGTAAAGTCGCTAACCCTGTTCCTTATCTCCTATCTTGGGTTGCTGCAAGAGTCGGGAGTTCCCTGGTCAGCCTGCTCTTCCTGGGAGTGCTGAGAGAATGAGCGGGAGGAGAGGGGTTCCTGGTACTGGTACCCTCTAAGGCTGCAGCAGCCCCCTCTAGGGCTCCCCATTCTTGGTGCAGGCTGCGTAGTCCCTCCTAAGACACACCCGGAGACAGACTCATCTGCAAAGAATTTCCCGCCTAGCCGCCTACCCAGTGCCAGGGACTGGTGGAGCCGGTTCTGGACCCACCGTTGCCCCCCAACTCCAGCTGCCAGAACAATTTAGGTGCAGGACCTAGCCTCTCCATCTCTTGCTTGTCTACCCTTCACTATTGTCTGTCCCCAAAGGCAGAGCTCCCCACTTGGGTCCCGGGCCCCTTAGTTTCCTTCCATTCTAGGCAGCTTGGGAACTTGCAGCTGGGACGGGGGCGTCCTTCAGAGAGAGAGAGAGAGAGAGAGAGAGAGAGAGAGAGAGAGAGAGAGAGAGAGAGAGAGAGAGAGAGTCTGTGTGTGTGTTGGGGGTGTTGAGCAAGCAGAGTTGAGTTAAAGTGCCTCTCCACTGCCCTTCTGCAGCACTCCACCCCCAGCCTGGCGGCGTGGGCAGGCTCCAGTCCAGCCACCAGAGGATCTCCACAGAGAGGGGCGCTCAGCCGCCCGGGATTGTCGCCGCCCCTTCCCCTTCCCAGTACTTACAGTCAGTTGTGCCGCCACCGTGGGTGGCTGGTCCCTGGAGCCCAAGACCCACAGCAGAAGAGGTTCGAGATCGGAGCCAAGCCCAGCTCTGTGGCCTCAGTGAGGCTCCTGGATAGCGCAGCCAGAGGCCGCGTGGAGGAGGGGCGGTCGGGGGCGGAGCCTGGAGTCGCCTCCAGGGGTCCTAGAGTTCTAATCCTGAAGCAGCTGAAGCAGCTGCGTTGACCCGGGAGCCCCAGGCTGCTTCGCAGAGCCTCGGCTTGCTCGAGCGTGGAATGGGGGCATTGATGGCCACTGGCAGGGCTGTTGCAAAGGCTGCAATAACATTAGGGCGTGAAACACCTTGCAAACTGTTAAGTGCAGGCAGGAGGGATGGCAATAAATGACTCGCCCACAGCTGGTTACCACGGATACCTGGCCTGCGCCCTGCCGGTCTGGATCACAGGTCTCAACCCTGCATTTGGACACTGTGGGCGGGCGGGGCGTGAGGCGGAGTGGGGGAGAAGGGCGGTGCTCTTGCCCTGCTTGTGTGCTTGATGACAATCTCCAGGGACCCAGGTGTATCTTTGTGACAGTCCTGCGGGGCTCACACTCTGTGCTGGCAGCCGGAAGGTACACAACCCGGAAAAGAAATTTCAGGGGAAAAGGTGGTGCTTGGAGCGATTTCAGAGTACCCAGTCTGTCCGAGGGTGTGTGGAGCAGGGGTGGGAGGCAGAGCCTGTGAAGGGTGGAAGCCTGTGGTTGAGGGACTCCTAAACTGAGCACTGGGAACCAGGAACACTTAGTCTTACTTGTGTGCCTGGACTGGGGTCCTGAAAGCCCCTAAACGCCCCAGGAACGGAAACCCAGTGTTTCCTGGGGATCCCCAGATCTTAGTCACAACCCTGCCTGAGGCTTCACTGTCTAGACAGAGATGACTGTTGCCCGACCCTGGTGACTATTATCCCACTTGCCGAGAGTGTACCCATAGGTGCCACTTCCAATCTACAAAAGGCTCCCATTGTTAGGAGGATCCATTACCGGGCCCTCCTGTTACCCAGAGGGATTCCCGTGCTCCCGAGCTGTGCTCTTGGGCCAAGACTGCTTCTCCTATGTACTGCATATCACTTTTTTTTGTTTTTGTTTTTGTTTTTTGTTTTTGTTTTTCGAGACAGGGTTCCTCTGTGGCTTTGGAGGCTGTCCTGGAACTAGCTCTTGTAGACCAGGCTGGCCTCGAGCTCAGTGATCCGCCTGCCTCTGCCTCCCGAGTGCTGGGATTAATGACGTGCGCCACCAACGCCCAGCTACTGCATGTCACTTTTACAGCATACGAATGAAATATCTCTGATCGTTTCTGCACTTAAAGGAGAAGATGGAGTGATGTGCTCGGGGCCACATGGAAGAAGTTACAGAGCCAGCTCCAGAGAGCTCAGTGCTTAGGATGAGGCTATCTTGTACTTGATGTGGGTGCGGGACTGCCCTTAGCCAGCACGTGGCTGGACTTTCTGGATGGCTCTGCTAATGTGCCTGGGTGACAGTGGGGATCCCTGCCCCTGCCACCTGCTGCTCATCACCTATTCCCCTCCTACAGTCAGAGGGAAACCCCTGCCCACTTTCCAACCCATCAGAACATTTCTGTCCCTGATGTGTCACTTGAAAAGGCTTGTCAAGGTCACTTCCGATCTTCATAAGGCTAAATCCCACAGTCATAAATCTCTGACGTTCTGAAGCAGCTGCCACAGTGGGGTCACGCCTTTCTTCTCAGAGCAACTTCCACCTCCGCTTCCTTGACACCCTCTCAGTTTCCTCTACTGTGGGTGCTCTGGGCCAGGCCTAGGCTGGGCTCACCTCCCGTCCCAGGTGAGCGCACCCAGTCCTAGGGCCCTAGCACACATTCACTGACACGTTCACATGTTCATCCATGGCTGGCACTAACAAACACCATTGTGCAACCAACGCTTCCCACACCTCCACCATGGCTAATAGGTTCTGGTTTTCTTTCAAGAATAACCTGTGCACGGTCAACTATAGAGAAGCCTTCTATGACCCGTGGAGGGATGCTGTGTGCGCTACTATATGCTTTGAGCTGTTCCTCTCTGTAGACAGAGGGTTCTTTTTTTTTTTTTTTGCCGCTTTTCGTTTGATTTTTTTTTTTTTTTTTTGAGACGGGGTTTCTCTGTGTAGCTTTGGAGCCTGTCCTAGAACTAGCTCTTGTAGACCAGGCTGATCTCAAATTCACAGAGATCCACCTTCCTCTGCTTCCTGAGTGCTGGGATTAGAGACATGCACCACCACAGCCCGGTTCTCTGTTGTTGTTTTAAAGAGATGAATTGTGTTTATACTAGCATATATTCTAAGTTGCACACTGACAGAAATTAAGGCTGCTTCCAGCCCTTCCTTTCAGGGCTAGGCATGTGTGGAACAGTTGGCAGAGCACTTACTGGCCCCTCCCTCTGTCTCCTCCCTTCCCTCCCTTCCTCTTTCTTTCCCCTCCCCACCTATCCCTTCCCTCTCTTGCTCCTTCAATTGCAACAAATCTCCTTGAACAAATATTATTTGGGCTTTTTCTTCTCCGTGTGTGTGTGTGTGTGTGTGTGTGTGTGTGTGTGTGTGTGTGTGTGTGTTTGCACATGCACGCACACGTGTGTCTGCACACTCAAATGTAGGAAAGTGCATGCCTGCTCCTGAGTCTAAGTCAGAGGACAATCTTTAGTGTTAAGTCCTCAACTTCCACCTTGTTTGCGACAGGGTCTCCTGTTCACTGCTTTGTAAGCAGGCTGGCTGGCCCCTAGCATCCAGGGAGTCCCCTGTCTCCACCCCTCATCTCAATGTAGGAGTACTGGGATTACAGATGCTGCAAGCTATTGCCTGACTGTGTATGGGTCTAGAGGATCTGAACGAGGTCCTTATGGTTGCTCTGCAAGTGCCTTCTATACTGAGCATGTCCTCAGCCCTAACTCATTTAAAATCGTGTCTACGGGCTATTCCTGGAAGTGATGCTTTTGGGCTAAATTGATATGTTGTTTAATGTTTTGATAGACACCGCCAATCCCTCTCCATGGATGCATTGGTCAGCATTACCATGACACATCATGGTTTGTTTTCCCCAGTCTTTGCCATGAGAGAGCATTACCAAATTTTATGATTGTTGCTACTTTGTATGTCTATTTTGTGTTTCTCTTAAGAGACCCTAGTCTTTGAAAGTGTTTGAAGAACCATTTTGTTGATGGGTTTGTTTCTTCTTGTAAACTTCCCTTTGCCTCAGTCCATCTCCTACAGGTAACTGCTTTTTATTATTTACTTCATGGGAATTCTTTACATATTAAGAAAATAATGGTGTCTGTGATACAAATAGAGTTTCTTCTGTCTGAAAATTGTGTTTTGACTTTTTATATGTATTTTCTTTTTGTTTTGTTTTCTTTTTCGAGACAGGGTTTCTCTGTATTGCTTTGGAGCCTGTCTTGGAACTTGCTGTGTAGACCAGGCTGGCTTTGAACTCACAGAGATCTGCTTGCCTCTGCCTCCCGAATACTGGCATTAAAGGTGTGCACCACCAACGCCTGGCTGTATATGCATTTTTAAATTAAACTAGTTTATGTGATATATTTCGATCATGTTATGTCCCCTCCCCAACTCCTCTCAGATCTTCTCCCCTCCCCACTCAACTTTATGTTCTTTCTTTTTCTCTCTTTCAAAAACAACCCCCCACACCCCAAACAACAAGCCCCTACAAAAACACAAAAATGAAAATCAAAACAAATTACCAAAAAACCAATAAGACAAAAAATGCCAACACAAAACAAAATGAGACAAAAAGTCAGATGTATGTATTGTTTTTTATGGACTCTGTCTGGGTTTGGTCATGATTAGGAATACTTTTGCCACTCCGAGAACGGACATAAAGTATCTGGCCCAGCTCCTCAAGTTAGTGACCTGATGATATAAATCAGATCACATTGCTCTCTGTTACAGTCTCCCAGTGACTGTCATTAGCTTGAGACTAATACCCACTCTCCCGAGATTGGCCTCTAAGGCCACAAATAAGCAGCTGCTTGGTCTCCTGTCCCACACTGTCCCTTTGATCATGCCTCTTCAGTCACACTGTTGGTACCCTATGGTGTCGGGATTCTTCAGACAAGCCATATTCATACTCATCTTCTGGCTTTCCCACTTGCTGCTCATGGCTCTGCACAGGACATGTTCTTCCTCTTTATTTGAGAGTCACCTTTCTCTAGAGTGTCCTTGCTTGCCCCCTTCCTCTGCAGTCACTCTTTAACAAGGAAGGCCCTGGGCCATATTGCTGCCACATCTCCAGACACTTGGTTTGTAAATGACATGCTTGGGGCACAGAGACTATATCTGCTCGCACTGTGTGCGTGTGTGTGTGTGTGTGTGTGTGTGTGTGTGTGTGTATGTGCATGCATGTACACACAACACTGGGTAGCTGCGTCTTGGGTTTAGCGTTAGCTGCTTATGAAGGTAGGTTTTTGTTTTGTTTGAAACAGGGTCTCACTTTGTAGTTCAGGCTGGACTCTAACTCGTGGGCGTGCCACCACACCTAGCTGTGTATATGGGTTTTGCTGCATGTCAAGGTGTGGGATTGTGGAGATGGTGGTGTGGTTTGGAGCTTGTGACTCCTGTGGCTACAATAGGTGGTGGTGCAGGATCCTGTCTGTGGTTCAGCAGGCTCTCCTCTGGTGACCAGGCATTTTTTGCCACATAGATTCTGTTATTCTGACCCCACTAAGGCTATCTCTTCCTCTTGACACCTGAGAGACCCCTCTCCCGAATAAAACCACTGGCTTTGCCTCATCCAGACTGAGCTTGGAGAGTTCATCCCCATGGAGAAACTCTTAAGGGCCTCGAGACCTTGCTACCCCACCCTACATTTTCTGCTTCTTGAGTTTGGGTACTGTGTGGGAGGCCATCTAGGCCATCCCCCTGCCTCAGGGCAAGTCTAAGTTGCGCCAGGGATTGGCAGCCACCTTTGTGCCACCCCCATACCCCTCAGGCCCTCCACCTGGCATCTGGGGGTGGCAGGCCCAAAGCCACTGCTCTGATTCTGGCTCAGGCCCTGCCTGGCTCTACTCCGAGGCCACTCCTTCTGTCTAGAGCTGTGTCCGAGCCATGCCAGGCCTTCCTTCCCAGGCTGGGGCTGCTCTGGTGTTGGCATGTTCTCAGAGATTTTTCTCATCCCTTGAATGGAGGGGTGGGGCTGGGAGAAGGCACCGGGGAGGGTTCTTCTGAGAATTCTCCAGCTGTGTTTGAGCTGGCTTGGGACTACAGCCAGGCATGAGGCCACACTCCCAGCTGGAGTTCTGTATTGCTTCTGAGACACTCAGAGTTGCTTAGACTTTCTGCACATATCACTTTTCAGTAGAGTGGATGCCTGTCTTCCTTGATTTGCTGTCAGGATTCAGCCGCTGTGTGTAAACATCTCTGCCCCACCCCTTGAATCTCAAGGAGCTGGCTCCACCTCCTCTCATCAACATTTCTTTTTTTCTTTTTTAAAGAAAAAGTCTCACCATGTAGCCCTGGCTGGTCTGAAACTTACCATGTAGACCAGGCTAGCCTCTCACTCATAGAGATCTGCCTGCCTCTGCCTCCTGTGTGTTGGGTTAAAGACATGCGCTGCTATACCAAGCCTCAATCTTAGCTTCCTTTTGCTTGTTTGTTTTGTGACAGAATCTCCCCCTGTAGCCCAGACTGGCCTTGAACTCAAAACCTTCCTTTCTCTGCTCCCCAAGCATTGAGATTACAGGTGTGTGCCACCATACCCAATAACCTCTGAAAATTTATTGAATATTCTCCATTGCAACAGACATAGTATTTCCACAACTTTAAAAAATAAATAAAACACACACACACACACACACACACACACACACACACACACACACACACACACAAGAACATGCCTGGTTGATTATAATTCTTTGAGAATTTGCTTAATTCTTTTCGCCCTCTTATGAAAAATTCTTGTGGGTGTGATGGCTCATGTCCTAGCATATGGGAAGCTAAGGCTGTAGAGCAGCCTGGGTTACATGGTGAGTTCCAGGAAAGCCTGGATTACAGTTAGACTCTATCTCAAAAGATAAAATAAAATAACACAATGTAACACAGTAAGAATAAAAACAAAGAAAATTGCCTTATTCTCTCTTCAAATTATTTTAATCAGGCTTTTGTTCCCACATTATACCCACACAGTTTTTGTCCAGGTCCCTATACTAAACCCCATGGCTGGGACTCCCTCCCTGCAGCACTGAGGGAAGTTGATGGCCTCTCTCCTTGAAACACCAGACTCACTTGCCTATGGGATGTCACACTCCTCTGACTTTCACCTTCTAGTCTGGATTCTCTCAGCCTCCTTTGTGGTCCCCCAGCTGTCCCTGAGGCAGTGGGATGCCTTTGTTCAGTCCCCAGGCTCCTTATCTTCACTTGCTTGGTGAAACCATCCAGCATCAGGGGTTAAAATACAACCATTAGGGGCGATGAGACAGCTCAGTTGGTAAACTGCTTGCTTTGCAAGTATGACGACCAGAGTTTGATTTCCAGAAGTCATGGAAGAAAGCTTCGTGTGGGGCGGGTAAGATGGCTCGGTAGTAAAAGGGCTTGACGCATAAGCTTGACAATTCGAGTTCAGCCTCAAGAAGCTATGTCAAAACACGGTGGTGTAACTCTAAAACTTGCACGGCAAGATGGGAGGTGAAGACAGCAGAATCACCCAGCAGGGTAAGGCCGGTTCACCTGGAGTGCACAGTGCAGCAGGAACGAGAGGCCTTGCCTCAGCAAGGTGGAGGGAAACCCGACTCCTGAAAGTTGTCCCTTGACTTCCATGTGTGCACCATGACACACAGGTGCCTTCACTCACATACAATCACTCTCTCACACACAGAGGATAATGACGATGACGATGGTGATGACAGTGATGATGACCATAACAAAGGCCAGATGTGGTGGTGCCAATTTGCACTCTCAACTCTGTGGAGATCGGTGCATCCCTGGGGCTTGCTGTCTGGCCAGGCAACCTAGTTAAATGAGTGAGTTTCAGGACAGTGAGAGACCCTGTCTCAAAACACAAGGTGGTCAATATCCTGAGGAGTGACACCCAAGGTTGACCTCTGGCTTCCACTTGTGTGTGTGTGTGTGCGCGCGCGCACGCGCCCACCCACATGCACACATGTTCACACCAAATCTGAAAAGCAAGCTAGGAGGTGTGGTATCTGGTGTCTGTTTCCCAGCTCCTTGGATGTGGAAGCAGGAGGGTTTAGATCTTAAGCCCAGCCTGGGCAACATACAAGGCTTCATGTTAAGGTAAGAGTAAAAACATCAAACGTAGGTTGACAAGTTCTGAATTCTTTCCCCAGCCTAGACTATTTCTTGAACCATGTGCCCATGTACCCAGTTGTTAGTCAGCTATTCCCTATGGATGCTTAGAAATCTCAGACTCACTATCCCAAGTTAAGCTCTTCTTTCTTTCTTTCTTTCTTTCTTTCTTTCTTTCTTTCTTTCTTTGTTTCTTTTTCTTTCTCCCTCCCTCTCCCTCTCTCCCTGTCTTCCCCTCTCTCCTCTTCCTTCCTTCCTTCCTTTTTCTTTTTTCTTCTTCTTTTTTTTTCCGAACTCCGAGACAGGGTCTCATGTCCAGGAATTCTCTATGTAGATTAGACTGGCCTTAAATTCGCAGAGATCCACATGTGTCTGTCTTCCAAGTACTGGGATTAAAGGTATACACCACTACATCTGGCTCAGCCCTTCACTGATTAAGATTGCCACACTTAAATGAAAAAACAAAAACAAAGCAAAAACAGGTAAAAATCAAGACATCAAACTAAATATGAATTTCAGATGGGGCATAGAACCATGCTTGTATTAAAAAGCTGTGTAGTGTTGGAGGCTAGGGAGGTGGCTTCACGGGTAAGGGCACATGCTGCTCAAGGGCAGGCGTGGTACAGCTGTTTGAATAGGGCACTGGGATGTTCTGATATAGCCTTGAAAAGATCCCTTCGTATAATGATGCAAGCACACAATAGGCACTTCACCCCAATCCTACATGCATCCCAAGTCACCCTTAATCCCAGCCATCCACATCAGGCATGGGACTTGGCTCAAGACTGGCTGTTTTCAATACAGCCAAATCTTCCTTTGCTGCTTCTGGGTCTGAACTCCCTGCAGGACACCTGTGTGGGAACATTCAGAGGCAACTACGGGGTGGGTCAAGCCTCTGGGTGGGAAAATGGAGACCTGGAGCCCTCCTGCGTTGCTGGTGGAAATATAAAATGGTGTAGTGTTTGTGGAAGACAGTTTGGCAGCATCTCCAAAGATAAACAGGCTTCCCACATGATCCGGCAAATCCACTTCTAGGTATTTGCCCCAGAGGATGGAACCCAGGGATGCAAACCAACCCTTGTATGGGAATCTCCACAACAATGATGCACATGATAGCCAAACAGTGAAAATGACCCAAATGTATACCAATGGGTAAATGAGAAAAGAAACAAAATTTGGTATAAACAGGCAATGAATTTTTTTTTTTTTGAAACTGGATCTCATTGTATAACCCAGGCTGATCTGGAACAGAGGGTAATTGTCTTGCTCCAGCCTCTTGAGTGCTAGGATTACAGGTTTGAGCTACCACTGCTGGTTTACAATATAATTTTATCCAATAGTGCAAAGGGAACAGGGTTTTGATATGGGCTACAGTGTGGATGAATCTTGAAGGCATTGTCTGAGACTTAGGCCCTAAGTCAAATGGACCTGTCAAAGGATACATATTGTGTGGCCCTACTTTTATGAAATGTCAAGTGTAGGCAAGCCTATAGACATAGGAACTAGATCAGAGGTGACCAGTGAATGGGTTGAGGGGTGAATGGGACCTTAGTGCTTAGTGGGTACAGAGCTTCTGTTAGGCGTGATGAAATTTTTTGGAGTTAATTAGTGGTGATGACTGCACGGCATTGGGAATGTAATTAATGGAACTAAATGATGTGCCTAAAATAGTCAAGAAGATAGTTTTTATATTATGCATATTCTATCAAAATGAAATTCAAAATGTAGAGATGGAAATATAGTTTTGAGAGTCAAGTGTCCTGATGAAAGTCAGGAAATCAAGCTCACAGGAGAGGACAGCATTACCCAGGGACCAGGGACAGAACTCAGAGCCTTTACCTGTTCAGCGTGAGTCTGTGGAGATGCAGAGCAAGTGCTAGAGGTGGATGAGTGAGGTCCCAGAAGGAAGCCTAGGTACTGACGTGTGTGTGCGCACGCGCGCGCACGTGTGTGTGTGTGTGTGTGTGTGTGTGTGTGTGTGTGTGTGTGAGTTGTCCTGCTCCATCGTTCTCTGCCTTAGTCCCTTGAGATAGTGTTTCTTCTCTACCTAGAGCTAGGCTGGTGGCCAGCAAGCCCCAGGGATTCATCAAGGGTTATAAGTGCATGCCTGACCATGCTTATGCTTTTTTTTTTTTTTTGTTTTTTGTTTTTTGAGACAGGGTTTCCGTGTCTTTGGAAGCTGTCCTGGAACTAGCTCTTGTAGACCAGGCTGGTCTCGAACTCACAGAGATCGCCTGCCTCTGCCTCCCTAGTGCTGGGATTAAAGGCGTGCGCCACCAACGCCCGGCATACTTATTCTTTTTAATATTTTATTTATTTATTATGTATACAACATTCTGCTTCCATGTATATCTGCACACCAGAAGAGGGCACTAGATCTCATAACAGATGGTTGTGAGCCCCATGTGGTTACTGGGAATTGAACTCAGGACCCCTGGAAGAGCAGTCGGTGCTCTTAACCTCTGAGCCATCTCTCCAGCCCAACCATGCTTATTTTTAATAATAAAAGGTTCCATTTTATTTTAATTATGTGTGTATCTGTGAGTGGGCTTGAACACTTGAATGCAGTCTGTTAGAGGCCAGAGATGATGGATTCCTCTGCAGCTGGAGTAACATGTGGTTATGGGAGTCCCAACATGGGTGCTGGGAACTGAACTCAGGTCTTTGGGAAGACAAACTTGTGGTCTTAGCCACTGAGCCATCTCTCCAGGGCCCATGCCTGTTTTTTTATTATTGTTTTTATTAATAATTTTGGTCTTTAACAATTTCATGTATACTTAGACACATAAACATAGTACATGTATGTAATGTATTCTCACCACTCTCACCTCATAGCTTCTCCTATCTCCCTCCTACCCTTTCCAGTCCCTTCTCCTTCCTTCCCTACAAATCTCTTTTCCATATTCATGACTTTTTGTTCTATTTTGTGTCCCACAGAGTTTGATTAGGGCCATCTGTGTGCCCTTGGGTTTGGAACTATTCCTTAGACCTGGAGGGCTTCTCAGTGGGTACACAACTAGATGCCATGTCTCTCCTTCTCCTAAACAGACCAGTGGGTCATATAGATCAATAGATTAACAGTAAATGGTAGCGCTCTGTGGGCGCCTTCCCAGCCATGGCTGACTGTTGAGTAGGCCTGATTTGTGTAGGTCAAGGTCTGGTAGGCATGGCTATTTTGAGTTCATCATTGTTGTCATAGCCAGATCATGCTGTTTTCTTCCTGTTTTCCAGCTCTTACATTCTCTCTGGTCTGTCTTCTGTAGAGCTTCCTGAGCCTTAAGGGGATGTTTTAAATGTCTTGTTTAGGGTGGAGCCCTCAACCATTCCTCATTCTCAGCATCTTGTGCAGCCATGGGTTACTGCATTCACCTCCACTCACTGCACAGAGAGGGTTTTCTGAGTAAAGCTGAGACCAGCCTTTGTTGTGGGCACAATCATGGACATTTAAAAGATGGTCTGATATTATGGCAATTTAGGCTAGGAAGAAATGGTAGGTTCCTTCCTAGGGCCTAAGACCTTTGTAGTCATGGACTTTCGACTGGGTTTACAGTACTGGGCATAGATTTCTTTTTCTGGAGTGGGCCTCAAATCCAGTCATGGAAGTGGCCGGTTACCCCTACAGCACTCATCTGGCTGTTGCAGCGGTGGGCACATCTTGCTTGGCACGTGGGTGTATCTCATGGAGTTTCACAGCTTTATTACAACCCCCAGCATCCCACAGAGCACCACTTCCCGGCACTGTGAAAGCTGGGCAGCAGCTGGAAGCTTCCAGCTCAGTTCCAGTTTGATTTCTCTGTATCTTGTACCTTACATAACTTCAGAAATAGGGCCTTATCAAAATAAGCAATAAACCAGAGCTCTAGGGGGCAAGCCACTGGAGGCTTTGGGGTTCTCCCTGACCAACAACTCCTATGGAAATATCTCACATTTGGCATTGAGGGTTTAATTTAGTGGCCCATTACTTCATACCTGGGTTTATGTGGGTGCTGGGACCCAAACTCAAGCAAGCGGTCTTACTTAATGAGCCATCTCCCCAACTCAGCTTTTCATTACAGGGTCTTATGTATCCCAGGTTGTCCTTGAACTCAATATGTAATTGAGAGTGGTCTTAAACCCCTAATTTTTCTGCCTCCATCTTCTTCTAAATGCTGAGATTACAGTTGTCCAAAACTGTGCTGGGTTTACTTGGTGGTGAGGATTGAACTCAGAGCTCTGTGCATGCCAGGCAAGTACTCTACCAACTGAGCTACAATTCCCAGCCTTAGTCAGGACTTTAAAAAAGCATTATTTTAGTATTTATTTATTTGCTTGCATGTGTGTGTGTGTGAGAGAGAGACAGAGAGAGAGAGAGAGAGAGAGAGACAGAGACAGAGACAGAGACAGACAGACAGACACACACACACACACACACACAGAGAGAGAGAGAGAGAGAGAGAGAGAGAGAGAGAGAGAGGAGGGAGCATGTGTATATATGTGCCTATAAGAGGATGGAAAAGGGCATCAGCTCCCTTGAGCTGGAACTGCAGGTGGTTGTGGACTGTCTAATGTGGGTGCTCAGAACTGAAATCAGGTTCTCTGCAAGAGCAGCAAGGGGTGCTCTTAATTACTGAGCCATCCTTCTAGCCCCCAAGTCAAGACTCTTAACCACAAACGACAGATACAACTTAGATGTGTTTTGCATGAAGGAGAATTTATTGGCTTGTTGGAGCACAGGGAGGGCAGGGTACCGTGAGGTCACAGTGGTAGCTGAGTCAGGTCTGGAGAGTGTCTTGGATCTCTCTTCTGCTTGCTGCTGGCCTCTGCTCCTCTACGACTCTTGGCTCTCACCTCTCATTACCGGGAGATTTTTCATGAGGCTTTTCAACACAGTAGCTTTTCTACCATCTCCCCAAGTCTTGCCATTACAAGCTTTTCTTAGATACCATTGAAAACACAACCGAAATCTGATTGGCTTCATCTGACAACAAGGAGCCAGGATGTGTGGCTAGGTGTGCCCTTTCGAGCCCCAGTTTAAAGGGACAGGAACAGGAACAGGACTGGGTGGATAGAACAATGAAAGCCCAAGGCATGAACAAGAATTTCCAGAAGAAAGGCCATGTATTCTTAAATGCTCCACCATGCAAGACAGGGCCTGCAGAGCTTGCACTGGGCTGAGTGACAAATAATAGGTGCAACTGGCATTGGCAGGGTGGTTGACAGACGTGATGGAGCGGAGATGGATCACGGGTAGTAGGTGAGGGAGGGAGTGGGAGGAGAGGAAGGATGAATGGTTGTGAAAGCCAGAAAATGTAGAGAGGTGGCTATAGGGGATATGGGGTCAAGGAAGGGCCTGTCTTTCTTTCTTTCTTTCTTTCTTTCTTTCTTTCTTTCTTTCTTTCTTTCTTTTTTTCTTTCTTTCTTTCCTTCTTTCCTTCCTTCCTTCCTTCCTTCCTTCATTTCTCTCTCTCTTTTTCCCTTCCTTCCTTCCTTCCTTCCTTTCTCTCTCTCTCTCCCTTTCTTTCTTTCTTTCTTTCTTTCTTTCTTTCTTTCTTTCTTTCTTTCTTTCTGAGGTGGGAAAGATTTGAGAACACTTGAATGGGCAGACAGAGGTAGGAGATCAAAGAGTCCAGAGAAAGGACCCAAAGCACTGGTGGGGAGCTTGGGCAATTAGAAGGTGCAGGCCTAACCCTTTCCCTGTGCTCAGGGGAAGGATGGAGGAAGGCAGGGGTGGTCTGTAGGCTTGGAGGCAGTTGCAAGAAGGGTTTCTACTTCTGGAAAACAGGATGTAAATACATGGAATGGGATAGAAAATTTGAGAGTGGGGAAACTGAGAAGGCTGCCACCATGGCCAACAACCAGAGATCAGGTGGGCTGAAGGGCAAGGGTCCACAAAGGCCTCCCTCCTACTGTGGGGGTTGCTTCAGCACAGCCAGCAAAGGGGTAGTGATGGGTGTGTCCAGTAGGACTGAGGGGCCTGGAATTCCGCATAAGCAGGAGGGGCAGAAGAAGAGTGGGTATATGGGTGGGGCAGAAATTCTTTGTGGTGATCACCTCAGTGAGAATTTATTATCCTCTTACTGTATGTGCGGTGTGGGGTGGGTGCCGCTCCTGCCTTGCGAGGGTCTGCCATTCTAGGGGGACGGTGAGCATCAGTTGACAAGTCCCATGTGAGATGAGGGCGATGTTGATGATGCTTGGAGCTCCGGCCTAGGCAGGACACAGAAGGAAGAAAACAGAGGAGGTCTGGGAGTCTGAGAGAGCTCCAAGTACCCATGAGGCTGTGGGAGGATGAGGGATGAGCTACAAGAGAGAGGGCTAGGGCATCTGTCATCACAGCCGGTACCTGTCTTGCCATTTCTCCCTTTTCCCATGCCATAGTTAACCTGTCTCTGGCCTAATTCTGAGCTCCGTGGGGCTCCAGATCCCGTTCTCTTGGGCTCGCTATAGGCGCTTGACCTTCCTCTACTGGAGTCTTTCCATAGCAAATTGATTATTTTCATCTCCTCCACCCAAACAAAACTTTCCCTGACCTCCCCATTTCCCTGATGCTTCATTTCCATGACCCCTCATTCTCTTGCAACCAACACCCCTTCTTTTCCTAGCCTGGCAGCCACCATTCTCCAGCTCATTGCTCATGCTACCTATTTCCATTTGCTTAGCTCTGTATACAGCAGGGCATGGTTCCAGCATCTCACATGTGTGGATGACACTCCCGCCTCTGTCTCAGTGGCCATCCTGTGACTCCACAGAGTTCACTTTAGTCTTTACTTAATTCAACCCACAGCAGTGTTTGGTGATAGCTTTCTGCTTTCAGACTAATTCCTCTTATGTTTCCTCTGCCCTCTCTTCCTCCTTAGTGACATCATCTTCCCTTGGTTCAATGACTCTCACCTGGCTTTCCTGCATTTCATTTGGACCGGAAGCCACCTCAAGCATTTTCTCATGCCTCCTCTCAGTCTTTGTACAGACCTATCTTACCAGCCTCAAGTCACCATTACCACGGAGGCCCAGAGGAGCCATCCTTCCCATGCCCAGCAAGATGAGTCTATAAACAGACTGAGGCTAACTTGAACTTATGAACTTCTGGTGTGAGTGCAAAGAAAATGTACTTTGTTAATTAAGTTTGCTATACATTTAATTTTGTATTTTACATTATTATTACTATTATTATTATTATTATTATTATTATTATTATGTGTATGTGAAGGTATGTGTGACACTGTGCATGTGTGGAAGTCAGAGGGTCGGTTTTCTCCTTCCACTGTGTGTGTCTTAGAGATCAAATTCAAGTAGTCAGAACCAGCAGCTAGTCCCCCTTTTCCCATCTAACCATCTTATTGGTCCATGCTATATATTTTAAAAACCATATATTGTATAAGATACATTAAGAGGTATTCTTTTTTCTCTTTATATAGGTCTATTTAAAAGATACTATTTATTTATTTATTTTTTTGTTTTACTTGCATGCTTGTATGTGTACCACATGGGTACCTGGTGCCCACAAAGGCCAGAAGAGAGTGCCATGTCTCATGGAACTGGGATCACAAGGGTAAACCACTGCACTCAACGACTCAGTCATTTTCGAATCCGTATAAGTGGCTTAAATTTTCATTCTTTGTTACAAAGCCTTAACTGTATAATCTAAGGAAAAAATATCCAGGGTGTATCCTCTTTATGACAGAAACACTTCCTTTTTTTCAGAATAATTTTTTAAAATAAAATAATGTGCTTACAAAGACAATTGTAAGGTCCTACCCTCAGGAATAATGATTAAATCTGTGCTAAATGTCTTTGCCTACAATTTTTTTCCCTTCTGAATCTGTCAAGTGACCTCCATGAGATCCCAAATGCCATTGATTGAGGTCATTTTAGGTCAATGAGTTTCCCCCAAAGAATAGTTTGTTGTTAAAAATGCAGTAATTGGGAGCATGGCCTATAATGCAGGAACTTTTTGTAAAGACTTCATTATAGAAAACCAGTTCCTATGGACGAGCAACTGTGGAGCAAAACCTTGTTTTACATTTAGCTAGTTTTGAAGACACCTCCCAGATCTCCACCTCTGGGCTAATCCTGTCCCCTTTTTGTCAATAGGCTACTTAGTCAGCTCTATCTGGATGCTGCTTAGTCAGTCAGCTGACCCACTTTTTATTGAGTTGCTACTAAATGTGGAGGACCAGTCCAGGTGATGGGAGTCGGGGGCGAGTCAAAGGGTGAACAAGTCTGGGTTCTCCAGGATCTCATCTCACTGACACCATGAGAACAAAAGTTTCTCAAAGCCAGCTAAATGCTACAAGGAAGACAGAAGAAGGTCATCTGATAGAGTGACCCATGGTGTGTGCTTCTGGGGAGGGTGTGAGAGAGCCTTCTGGAATGGAGCCGTGTGAGTGGTGCTGAGGACTGTGTAATGTTCTAGGAGAAGGGAGAGGTCGGACAAAGCAGGTGCAAAGATCCTGAGGTGGTGAGGCTATGGGTTGGCTAGTGTAGTAGCAAGAGTGGTGGGGAGGGATGAAGGGCTTAGTGAGCAGTTCAGGGCCCACCTACAGGGCCCTATAGACTATGGCAAAGAGTTTGATGTGGCTTAATTGTTTTGGCCACGATGGGAAGCTGCTTGAAGATGGCTTTAATGAAAGCTTTGGCTCTTGCCATTGTTTTGAGATAGGGTAGTCTTGAACTTCTGATCCTCCTTCTACCTCCCTGAATGATCTCACAGGTGTTCAGAACCACACCCGTTTTATGTGGTAGTGGGGATTGAATCTAGGCAAGCACTCCACCAACAGAGTTACATCCTTAGCTATCATTTTAATCAAAAGAGTGAGTTACTTAGACCTGACTCATGCCAGAAGGTCTTTTGGGTCACTGTCTGAGTGGAGGCAGGGAGACCAGTTGCTGCATGGGTCCAGATGTTGAAACTGGTGTGTTTTGGCCTGGGATTAAAAGGCTTGGAGATAGCAGGAAGTGATTGGGTTTTGAATATATTTTGGAATTACTGCCAATATGACTTGCCAATGATGTGGGTGTGATTATGAAGAAAGAGGCTCCTAGGTAATTTTCCCCCTTCTTTGTGTGTGTGTGTGTGTGTGTGTGTGTGTGTGTGTGTGTGTGTCTATGTGGTGTGGCCCATGTGTGTATGGTGTATGTGTATGCACTTACACATGGATGTGTGGAGGCCAAAAGAAGACTTCCTGTGCCCTGTTCTATCATGCTTCACCCAATTCCCTTGGGACAGGGTCTCTCATTGAATCCAGGACTAGGTTGTGGGCCAGCAAGTCCCAATAATCCTCCTCCCTCCCCAGTCTTGGGGTTATGGGCATGGGAAGCTATGCCCAGATTTTATGTGGGTGATGGGCTTGAACTCAGTCCTTACACTTTCACAAAAAGCACTCATACCAACTGAGCCACCTTCCCAGGCTTGAGTTTTTGACTGGGTAGGAAGCTAGGTGAGGAGGCCATCTTCCATTGAGGGCAGGATGAAGAAAATGGGAATCTGTTTTCATATTAGTAGGAAGCTGGACATGTGCAGGTGTCCCTTGTGGAAGAAGTTAGCTGTGAACACACAAACCAGTAGGCTTTAGATGGTTTTATTGATGGTAACGAGTGAGATAACTGAGGAGAAAGGGTGTGCAGCAGGGAAAGAGTGAGGAGAACTGGGCTGCAGGGCATCTTACATTTAGAGATTTAGAAGATGGAGAAGAAGCCCCTCCAGAGATGAATAGAGACCCATGAGCTAGGGGGAATAGAGGGGAGGGTGCTGCATGGAGGCCAACTGAAGATGGAATTTAGGGAGGGGCCCCTCAATGGCCAAACGCAGCTGAGGGAGTGAGATGGGGTGGAAAGACTGACCCCCGGTATTGGTGTATTGGAGACCACTGGGATGAAAAAGAGGAGACGAACACACAAAGCTCTTAGAAGACTTTGCTTTTTGTTAATGAATGGTAGGCAACTGGAGAAGGAGGTGGTGTTGAGAGGTTAAAAGGGGAGAGAAGCAAAATGTTATAGCACATTTTCAGAAAAGGGATTTGTGAAAGAGAGAGAGCTCAGTCTGGAGTAGAGATGAGGTGATGGGGTCTGCTGGTCAGGTGGAAAAGGTGTGCCAGGCTCATCCACGTTGCAGAGGAGAAGGCAGAGGGGCTGGGTGTGCTTGCTAAGAAGATGGTGGATGTGTTAGGATGAACTGGAATTTGCTTCCAGGTCCTGCTTCTCAAGGACATGGGATGGCTGTCTGTCAGTCAAGCTCTAGGATTGGGAGACTAAGAGCTGGAGGATGAGAAAGGAAACGGTATGTTCTAGTCATCTTGGAGAGTTGGGGTAAAGTTTTAGGAAAATGTAGCCTTGCTTAGAATTGCTGGGTACCTGGCTTGAGCTTCACTGTCAGATGTTTAAACTGAGATCAGTTGGTCCAGTTGTGAGATTCTTCAGCTGGCCCAGCAACGGATGCCTCTTGGAGAAGGTCTCGCCAGGCAAAGCGCTAGAGAGACATACACAAAGGCAAGGGGTGGGGAGTACTTGGTGGCAGTGATTACAGGAGCCTGGGAAGTCTAAGCTGTGAAGGGAAGAAGGGAGGCTGTGAAGAGGGGCAATGGGCAGTGCAGGGGTGGGTAAGGGATGGGGAAGAGGGGTTGCTCTATGAGAACCAGATTGAGTGAGCTAGTAAGAAAGGGGATGACACTGCTCTTGGTACAGACAAGGGGTGGGAGGTAAGATTTGGTGGTGGTGGGGAAACTTGTAGGAAGCAAGGAGGTCAAAGAACTGAGAGTCTAGATGTTTTAGTTGTGAAGACACCAAGAACCGTAACAAATGCTCTGGGAGAAGGACAGGGTGCTAGGGGTCACAGTGGCCCTGGAAGGATGGGGAATAACCAGGTTTCTTATTTGTATCTCAAATGTAACATGTCTGAAATGGAAGTCATCTCGGCTCTGTCAAACCTGCATATCTATTGGGGCTCTGAACTCACTAAATGGCATTGCAATTCAGAGGCAGAAACCTTAGTGTCACTTTGATTCTTCTTCGTGCTTGGTCCCCACACCCAACCAAATCAGCAGATCTTTCTGATTCTATCTTGTAAAACCCAGATCTTTCCTTCCATGCCCATGGAACACACCCTGCCCAGTTCAGTTCATTGTGGTTTCCCAGACCATTGCATCACACTCCAAATTGGTAGCCCTGCTTCAGTCGCTCCACACTGCAACCACAGGCGTCACCCCTGAGATAAATCTTTCCAGGACTTGGTCTTGTTTTTAGGATGAAGGCCAAAATCACTAACAGGGATTTGCAAAGAGCACATTACATGATCTTTCCTGGTCCGTCTCAGCCTCACTCCAAACACTAGCCCTTCAGCTGACTCAGCC
The DNA here is from genome assembly GCF_003668045.3 of Cricetulus griseus. Lineage (NCBI taxonomy): Eukaryota > Metazoa > Chordata > Mammalia > Rodentia > Cricetidae > Cricetulus > Cricetulus griseus. The sequence continues at coordinate 25,681,753 of NC_048595.1, read as the reverse complement.
ATCTTTTTTTTTTTTCCAACCATCAGTTTTGCCCTCTCTTGATTTATAAATGCTATTCTTCTCCATCCAAAGTCCAATTCTCCAGCACTTGGCAAAACCCTTGCTTTCTCCAAGTGTCATTGAGAGGTCCCAGGGATCCCTATCCTGGATGCCTGCATGCCAGGTCCTCCTCTGCTGCCTCTCAGTGCCGCATGCTTCCCAAGTCATTAGGCATCGTTTCTCTAGGATGTAAGCCGTGTGAACCCAGGGAGTATGTTTGATTCTTCCCAGACTCTAGCATGGAGATTCGACATAAAACTAAGTTGTCAGTATCTGTGGACTTGCATTCAAGGGGAGTTTCTAAGGGTGAAACAGCTGTGGGTGTTGACAAGGTCTGGCACCTTCTGAGTGGGAAGCTGGGTATCTCAGAGTTCAAAGAAGTCATGGAACGAAGAGGGCAGAGTGAAACACAAGTGGTCCATGTGGTCCTAGGTCATTTGACAAGGGCTGGGAAGAGAAGATCCCTGGCCATGGGCTCAGTCTTGAATGAGTGAGAAGTAGGTAGCAGCGACGGGAACAGGAAAGAGTGAGCAAGAGGAAGACAGAAGGGAAACACATGGGGATTTCTCAAGAAGGTGGAGGTTTGAGTGGAGGAGGCAAGAGCAGTAGGGGTGCTTGAGGATGTGGGAGACACAGGATAAGGCATCTTAGCGGCTAGGGAGCGGCCTACAGGATTCATCTCAGTCACCTTTGGAGGCCTTGGCTGGTCAGACAATAGTTGGTCTCCACTTGGCTAATATTTTAGGGCGTGAGATCTCTGGAATGTGAGGATATATGAGAATGGTCAGGTCATAAAGTGAGCTCATGATATGCTAGACCCAACAGCCACTCCTGGAGTGGGCTTCTAGACTCCTTGGGGAATTGTGCCCTGTTCTGGACTTGGTAGCTGTCTTGGCCTCGACAGTGTAGGGCCATTTGGTTCTATTGAGAGTGCTTGGGCTGATGAGGGTTGAGAGCCACCCTTGTCTCCTAGAGTCAGAAGTTTCAGGAGGTAGTGTTGTCCCAATACCAATCCCTATGTTCCAAGTTACCAGCTCCTGGAGAAATGATGTTGACTGAACCAAAGCTTCCTACTAATACCAGGGTCAGGTCAAATCAATGACTTGTAGGAGAGTTCAAAGGATCAGTACTGTGTATCCAAGTGGGACCACTCTGTGGTGACATTTATGATCCTTTCTTCCAAATCTGGCAAATGCTAGGTTCCTGGGTGCATACCCAACTTAGCTCAAGCCCTCCTGCCTTGCTTCCCTACTCCATCCATCACAGGTGCCAAATTTTTGTCTCTAGCTCTGCTTCCAGGGAACTTGACCTTAGACAGGTGACTCTCTGATCTTGTCCCCAATCAGGATAAAGCATAGAGGCTATCCAGTGGGCTTGGAGGTTTTTCCCACCTTTAAGAAAGATGTTTAAACTAGAAGCCAAGAAGGTAAAACCACTTCACTAATTTCCCAGGTTAGGTGTGGCAAGAGGGTTCAGATAAACAAGACACAGTTTTTCTCCAAGAGGCTCCAGCCCATTTACTCATTTAACAAACATTTATTGAAGGCTGCAAGGGCCTGGTGACTCAGCATCCTGTCCTTAAAGGGCTCACAGGCTGATGGGTATCACTCTCGGGTATCAGCGATTCCAGCCCAGGGAGAGTGACAGGAGAGAGGCCTCAGCTTTTCTGACATACAGAGTGGTGGTGAAGGCTGTCCTTGAGTGTTGAGGACACTGGCAGAGGAGGCAGGAGGGGCATTCCAAGCAGAGGGATCAGTATGGCTAAGGTTGGAGATACAATTATAGCATCACGAATGCCTAGGTGTTATCAGTAGCAAACTGAGGGAGGAAGCCATGGAGGAGTAGGGAGGTCAGTAGAGCCAGCTTGGGGGCAATGGGGTTAGGGGTGGGTGTGCTAAAAGAAATGTTAAAGCTGAAGGAAAGGCATGGCCACATTCACGGACTGAGTAATCATTCCATTCAGGTGTGGAGGGTAGATCTGAAGGCCCCGTGGGAGGACTGATGGAAGGCTAGGAGCTGACTTAGGAGGCCCTCAGAGGTTGGAATCAGTGCTCTGTGGTGCTGTTCTGGGATGTGGGCCTGATGGAGGGGCTGATGGAGGGAAGGGGTTGAGTGAGGGTCATGGGCCAGCTCCTGGTTTGGACAGCTAGATAATGGTAGTGCCCTTCACAAGTGGGGCAGGGTCTCTGTGAGGAGGGCAGCATAGGGGAGGAAGGCAAAGCCAATTGTGGACCCAGAGGCAGGTCCATGATAGATGTTCATGGGACTGTCAAGGTGTGTGTGGTTATAGGAAGGGGAGGCTGAGGTAGCCCAGGGAAGTCTATGGGTGGAGGATTGACGGGCTGTGGCATGTGCTCTGTATCCTTGGGAGACTCCATCTTTCACTTGCTCTCAGCAGTATTCTCCCCCCCCCACAGGTGCTCCCTACATGGGGCCTGCATTAGGCAGGGTTAGGGAGGTCAGGAAATGGAAGGCAAAGGCCTCTTGAGCCACACACGATGTATGGATGGATTTACACTCTCTGAGGACCAGAGCAGGATCTCCATTGCTCCCTGTCTTCCTGTCTTGGAGAGCTTGCTGCAGAGCTGCGAGGCCCCTGGTATAGGCCCTGTCTTTGCTGTTCTTCTCATGTCCTGGTGGCAGATGTGTGTGTGTGTGTGTGTGTGTGTGTGTGTGTGTGTGTGTGTGTGTGTGTGTGTGGTGTGAGGCTGGGGTTCAGATGATCACTTAGTGGCTTGGCTTCCTCCAAGAGGCCTACCTGAGGCACCACTCTCATGCTTCCCCACCCACCACACACAACCTGTCTACAAAGCACTGGGAACATCATATTTATTAAGGGGGTTGAGGTACTCTATTGACAAATATAAAATCCCCACCCAGCCATCAAGTCCCAGGAGGCTCAGGATTTAGGGACCCGAGGGTGTTTCCCATCTTCCACTAGCCATATTTCCCACCTGACCATTTTCTTGGGTGGCTTTAGTGACCAGGCAGTGACCAGGTAAGCCTACCTGCAGGTCACGGATACACACCTGCATCCACTGTGGCTATCCCGACCTTTGTTAGGCCATCATTTTCATCTTGGGGGTGGCCTCCTTGGGAGATCACATATGGTGGGCATGTATCTGGTAGATGTGACTTCCGAGTTTTCCGGCGCCGGGGACGGAAGACCTCCATGCATCTCTTGCCCACCAGGTAGGCGACCTCACTGAGGTTGAGTAGGATGCAGATGGCTGCTGTGACTACCATGAAGTAGGTGAAGACCTTCTTCTCCGTGGGTCGGGAGATGTAACAGTTCACGGTGTGGGGGCAGGGATCCACAGAGCAAGCTACCACTCGTGGCATGTCATAGTCCTTGTAGATGCGGTGGAAGATATAGAGAAAACCCGAGTCCACGGCAGCCTTGAAGATGAGACTCAGCAGGTATGTCCACCACAGGCCGCCCCTCTTCTTGCTCAGGTTGCTGTACAGGGCTGGGGCGTTGGGTCCATGTTTGCGGCGGTGTCTGCGTTCCCGGTCTTCTCGGTAGGCCACATGCATGACTACAAGCAGGGAAGGACAGGTGACCAGGATGAGCTGCAGGGCCCAGAGACGCACATGGGACACCGGGAAGAACTCGTCATAGCAGACGTTGGGGCAGCCTGGCTGCTTGGTGTTACAGATGAAGTCCTTTTGTTCATCGTCCCACACCTCTTCTGCTGCCACCACGTACACCAGCACTCGGAAGATAAAGACCACCGACAGCCAGATGCGGCCCAGTGCAGTGGAGTACTTGTTCACACCGCTCAAGATCCCTTGTAGAAACCCCCAGTTCATGCTGGCTGTGTCCTCAGTGCCTCACGTGGACGTGTATGCACTAGTATGCTAACCTCTCAGGCCCTGGGAGTCACAAGGCCTGGTAGAACCCACAAATGGGTGTCCTTATAGATGGTGTCAAGGCCAGAACTCTTTCACAACAACCACTGGGCCATTGTGTCCTCACTCTCAGTGACTCAGAGAAGGGATGACCACAGTCCCCATTTCACAGGAAAGTGTGTTAAGGCTGAGAGGTGAGAGGTACCTGCCCAAGATCTCACAAGAGCAAGTAGCACGGATGGTCTTGAACCCTGGTCTTCAGACTCCAAAAGTCTCTTTCCTTCTACAAAGAAACGAGCACATGGGATATAAGTAATCACTCATGCATGTGTCAGCCATCCCCTTTGATCCCACACCTCAGTCATAGTGGCCCAGAGACTTGTAGCATCAGGTAGTTTACTCTCCCATTAGCTTTGGGGACCGGATGAGGGCAAGAAGGCACAGGGTAGGTAAGCCTTTATTGGGTGTCAAATTCATTGAAGTTTTCCTGGACCCAGCACGGGCAGAGCGCTGTGTTGGGAATGCCCAGTCTAGCCCTGTGGTATGTATCTCAGAACAGTCTCCATCCTCACTCGTTTGTGCCTCTGGGAACTTTCTGCCACATGCCTTCCCAAACTACACAGAGGCTCTTTGGCAATCGCGGTGGCTTGGCATTGTTCCCTCCCTGCCATGTCAGAGCGGAGCAGATTGTCATACTTATTTATTCATCTTTTTCATTGTCTTGAAATCTGGACCACAGTGGGTCCCTTTGGAATTCCAACCATTTCACTGGTGTGTGTGTGTGTGTGTGTGTGTGTGTGTGTGTGTGTGTGTGTACAAGAGTGGGGAGGAGGCAGGGGCTGGATCCTGGCGTGGTCTTTGCCCTACCATTCATCTTTCTTCCCAGGTACACCCCTCTTCTCTGACTGCCTAATTAGTGACTGTCTGATAGTCACATCTCTCATTATTTTCATACAGGCATGTCCTGTGTACCCCAACTTTGCTATCCCCTAGGCTGGAGTTCCTATGATGTTCCATCTGAAGCCCTCCTTGCACCATCCCTGACTCAGCTCCTGGATTCTGAATCCCTGGGACACATGCTGAGCCCCCTCCATCCTCCGCTGCAGGGCATATCACATCTATTCCAGCAGCCCAGTCAAACATCTTCCTTGTTAAATCACTAGGGGCTGGGAGCCAAACTGTACATCCATCTCCTGGGACCCAGCTTTTTGTCAGATCCCATGAACTCTCAACGGATGCTGCTGAAACCCAGCGGTAGCCTGACCCTTCCCAGTCTCTTCTCGATTCTTCTCTCATCCTCTGGCCTCCCTTTAGTATAACGCAACATTTCCTCCCCTCAGGGACCCTGCCCTCCTTTGCTCCCCTCTGTGAAGCTAAGTCCTCAGGCCTAGGTTTCCTGGGACCTTTCCCCCAGCTGTCTCCAGTTCTATTTGGTCCTCACCCTTTTTGGGTCCCCGTGGGTCCTCACTCTCCGGAGCCGGCTTGTCTGTCTGCCCCAGGGCCTCCTGGAGGCAGCTTTTGTTCATTGCTTCCCAGCAGGGTGGGGCTTTCTGAGCCAATGAGCCAAGAGAGAGTGCTGGGGTGGATAGGCAGGCTGGGCAGGGCAGAAGGACTTCCCTGGGCACAGTGTAGAGCAAACACCTGTGGCTCATCTCTCTGGCTCAGGCCTTGCTCCTCCAGCCTGTCTGGGTTGGCAGGTATGTGGGTGGAACTATAGTGATGAAGGTAGGAGTCTAGTGTCAAAATGTCCAGGTACAGGATATTGCTAGCGACACAGATCCTGGATCCTGTTCCTGTCCCTTTCAGCTTGCTCTATCTGTCCCCTGGTTCCCAACTCCCTCTTTTGCCCTGTCCTCAGGCAGCTGATTCTGAGATCCTAGGCAGTTTGTTTCTGTGGAAAGGGACACCCTTGTATCAGCCCACGACTGTGTGCTGCCTTGCTGGGGCTGTATCTGGGGACTGGATCTTAGCCCTACTCTGTCTTGGAACCTAGACAAGCCACCTGGCTTTTCTAGACCAGGGCACCCACTGCCCTGCTGGAGACAAGGAATGCAGGTTGGTGACATGAAATGCTGCTGTTGGCTTGGGGCCAGGCATATAGCCTTGTATGCCCTCTGTGTCCCAGGCCTCTGTTGGAAATGCCTCTGGGGAAGCTGGAGTGTATCCTAGCACTACAGAGGGGCATTGGGCTTGTGTCTGGCAGGGACAGTGAAGGTTAAGGTACACCCAGGGAGGGTCCCCTTGGCTTCATTTCACACAGGCATTTATTGAGCACTCCCTAATAACGATGATTCACTTGTATGTGGCCTTTTTTTGGCTGGCTAGCCCTGGTACTGCCAGGAGCTTGTCAGTGCTCACAGTGAACCCCCCCCAGGCTATGCATTAATAACTCATTTTGGAGAAGAGCTGAAATTGTGTGAGTTCTGAGGCAGCCACACGGACTCCCGAGTCTGGGTGCTTTCCATTGTGCCAAACTCCATCATTTCTGCAGACACCCATAGCCCAGTGGGGGCAAAAGGCTAGCTTTGGAACAGTCCCCAGGAAAATCTAGAGACCCCTTTTCTGGAGGAGAGGATGGCCCCTCAACTCCAGAAAAGTCACGAAGGCCAAGACCAAAGGGCACTTTAACTCTGAAAACACATTTATCTTTATTAATTTTTCACTCTGGGCCACACACATGGAAGGCATTTGCTCATCTGTGCCCCCATGAAGCCTTGTTAGTGGCACTCAGTGTGTTTATTTAACAGAAAAGGAAACTGAGGTACAGAACAGAGGGGTAATTCAATGAAGGCCACTCAGCTGGGACAGGTTGGCCTGGAGCTGAGGGACAATTGGATCCCAAGCTGTGGGGGTCTTCCCTTTTTGCCTGGCTCCAGTTCCAGCTCAGCTCCTCCCCCCCACCAGATACATTCTTGAGAAACACTGGAACCTTCCAATTCATGCTCACCCTGCTAGTCCAGCCTAGAGACCCTTCACAGGATGGTTTTCTTCACGTGGGCTCGGGGGTGGTCTGGTAAGAGAGGTGGGTGAGTGTCAGAGCCCAGAAAGATGAGGTCTCCGGCTAGGAGGTCCTTCTGTTTGCTGGAAGAGTTGACCCAGTTTGGGTCATGCTCTGGGTGTGCAGTGAGCGCTCGCCTCGATTCCATGCACTCAGAACACCGCTTAATCACCAGGTAGGCTAGCTCCACAAGGTTAAGCAGAATGCAGATGATGGCAGTGATCAGCATGAAGATGATGAAGATGTTTTTCTCCGAGGGCTTAGAGATGAAGCAGTCCACTATGTTGGGGCACGGTGTCGCATGGCACTTGACCACAGAAGGGAGGGTATATTTGGGGTAGAACACATGGAATACGTAGAGGAAGACAATATCTATGCCGGCCTTGAATAACAGGCTGCAGACATATGTCCACCAGAGTCCACCCCGCTTCTTGCCAGGGTACAGGTAAAGGTGTCCCTTGCCAACTTCTTCTTGGTACCTCTTCTCTCGAGCCTTGCGATAGGCCACATGCATGACCACAAGCAGGGAGGGACATGTGACCAGGATGAGCTGCAAAGCCCAGAGGCGCACATGAGACACGGGGAAGAACTCGTCAAAGCAGACGTTAGTACAGCCTGGCTGCCTGGTGTTGCAGTCAAAATCCTTCTGGTCTTCACCCCACACACGCTCAACTGTCACCAGGTACACCAGCACTCGGAAGACAAAGACTAGGGACAGCCATATGCGGCCAAAGGCTGTGGAGTACTTGTTGACCCCACTTAGGAGCCCCTCAAAGACGCTCCAGTTCATGGTGGACGCAAGGGCTGGCTGCTCCTGCAGGGGAACAAGAATGCAATTTCCCACATTATCCAATGCTTCACAGAAATGTGTCATCACAGGACTAGGTACTGTAATCATCCCCATTTTACAGCTGAGAGAAACTGAGGCTTAGAGGTGTTTATGAAGTTACGTGACTATTAAATGCAGAGTTGGCATGGAGGCATAGGTCATTAAGTCAGAGCAGGCCTGCTCATAAAAGTGGGTGGGTACTGATTCTAGGAACCAGTCATCCTGAGTCCCCGAGCCTTGGTCTAGTCCCCCTCAGACTGCCCTCCTCAAGGGGAACCTGCTCTCTGCCCTTTAGTGGTTTGGTGTGTCAGGGGAGGGGGGTGGAACTGCAAGTGTCCAGGCAATTAGGTGCCACTTAAATTGGCCCTGAAGGTGGGGCAATTTAAAGTAAGGGACCACAGTGCTCTTTATACAAGAGACTCCCCAGAATAAGCAGATGAGACAATGGTTCCCAAACTATCGTTTCATGGCACCCTGGTCCAAAGGCAGGCGACAGGAGTGGTAAGAGAAACTAATTCTGTGTTCAAGACAACTTGGCAAACAGCTGGGCTCAGCAAAATTAAGTAGGTCCCTTTCCTCACCCATGCTCATAAATTCACTTTGTGACTCCCTCAAAGCAGGATGAAACAGGGCAGCATTGCCCAAACTCTTCTGACCACAGAGCCCCCTTTCATCCGGACACAGCTTTGATCAGCTTGTTGGACAACTTTGTTAAAACACCAGGATGGAAAATGCCATTCTGGTGAGTGTTGCTGGTGAACTTGGCATGAATGACCAACAGAAGCAAATTCAGCTTCATTTGAACCAAAGGGTCCCTGCTTCTCCACTAGGGAGTCCTCTCTGCCTGATTCTTGAGGGGATGATGGGGTCCACTGAGGCCAAGGCACTGTGGGCTCACTCTAAGAAGTTTTAATTAAAGTAGGGAGCCACATACTTTCATGTGCTGGCCTGGGTGGAAAGTCACAGTCCACATGACCCTTGCGGGGTCAGCTACAAAGCAGGGTGTGGTCACAGCCAACTCAGACCATGTCTATGCAGTAAGAGTTTAAGCATTTTGCAAAAACCAGTATTTTTCCCTCATAGCAAGGGGTATGGCATTTTTCTCACCTAGTGGAGGTCAGAGAGGCTAAGCAATCCCTTGTCCTTATATAGCTAGTAAGTAACAGAGTCCAGACTCAGACCTAGGCAGGCTGGCTCCCGGAGTTCACGCTGCAAACTCTCCAGTTTTGAGTTGGGTTCCTTTCCTCAAGTTTTAGTGAACTGCTTGCTCTTCCAAAGCATCTCTCCTCTCTACCTGGTGGCTCTCCAGTGATAGCGTCCGGGGAGTGTCTCTACTCCTCACCCCGTCTGTCTATACCACTAACCACTTAGCCACGTGGTGGCCTTGCTTGAGTCACTGGCTCCTCTGCACAGTCCCATCTCTGGTGGGTGGAGCTGGCAGCGTTTTAGGAACACCCAGGGAGGCCTATCCCTAACCCCATGGCTCTGCAGGCTCAGGCATTGCTGTTCTGTCTGCAGCCCAGCTCCGCCCTGCTCAGCCCCTTTCCCACTCAGCTCCAGGCCCCCAGTTCTGTCACCTCTGCCGACTAAGAGGAGGAAGAGCCCAGGGCAGAGGGAGGAGTACTTCCCTTCACCATCAGGACCCATGTGTCCAGGCTACCCCCCCTCCAGCCTCCTCCAGAGAACGTGTCCCTGTGAGGCGTGCGAATCCTGGGCATTCTGAGTATAGAGGTCTTTACCTGAGCAGCGACTCCTCAGGGCTCCCTAGTACCGATCCTGGAAGCCAGCAGTTGGGGTTCAGCAAGCATAAGAATTCATGTCAGAATCAGGGAAGGGTTTCTTCTGGGTAAGCTCATACTTAGGGCAGAGGCTGTTGAGCAGCCCAGGCGTGTCCTGTTGGCCAGGAGGGATGGTGGGGAGGGGAGGAGCTGTGGACTGCATAGCCATTGGCTAGGTTCTGGGCCTCTTAAAGACTGCCTCCCAAGAGGCTGAGGAACCTAGGAATTTCATCCTCTCAGAGCCAGAATCCTGGCATCCTCTAGGAGAACCCCTACCCTTTCATCTTTTCACCCCCCAACCCCTTCCCCTTTAAATTCTTCTTCCAGAATTCCAACTCTCTCTCTCTCTCTCTCTCTCTCTCTCTCTCTCTCTCTCTCTCTTTCAGCTGAAGCCCACTCCCCAGCATTTATGTCCTGTATCCCTATGTCTGGGCCTCACACCCTGGATTTGACTCTTATGCACCCTTTCCAGCTCCTGTTTGCCTTGGTGTAATAGGGCCTTTAGATCCAGCCCAGGCTGGCCTCCAACTCTGGATTCTCCTGGTTCAGCCTCTTGATTGCTGAGGCTCTCAGCCTGGAGACTAAACAATGCTGAATGCACACCCAGCCCTATTGTGGCTCCTGCCTGGATAAAGCATGTCTGCCATATACCCCCCCCCCCCACTGCTTCCTTGTTTTCTGGAGAACTAGATGGCATCTCAGCACTAAGCTTTGAGACATTTTAAGTACCCAAACTACCAAAAACAAACAAGTAAACAAAACCAACCAGCCAACCAACAAACAAAAAATCTCACGAAAATGAAGCTTTTGTGTAGCTCAGTCAATAGTGCGCTTACTGAGCAAAGACCTGGGTGAGATCCTCACCAAGACATAAAATGGGTGTGGTGGTGCATGCCTGTAATTCCAGCACTTGGGAGTTGGAGACAAAAGGGTGAAGAGGTCAAGGTTATCTTCTCTATGTAGTAAGTCTGAGGCCAGCCGAGGCTAGACGAGACCGTCACAAAACAAACAGCATAAAAATGAGACATACACGTGCAGGGTTTATAGGATGATATTGATTGCAAGAAGGCAGGCTTGGCTCCCTTGATGTCAGCCGCCAAAGTGGCGCTGGCTAGCTCATCATTTTCTCCAGCACTTGTGTCTGCGGCCACCACGGTGCCCTCATCTAGATTTTTTTTTGTCACCCATGTGTTCTAATGAATTCTGTGACCAAACCTATGTGTGAGGCTGGTTGGAACCAGTTCCTGCACGTGTATTGCCTTCGGGATATGGTAAAAACTGTGGTACTTTTGGCGGGTTCTGTTTTTGTGACCTGACTGGTCACCAAAGAGCGGTGTGTGTGTGTGTGTGTGTGTGTGTGTGTGTGTGTGTGTGTGTGTGTGTGTGTGTGTAGGGAAGGGGAGCTGCAGGAGTTTCTTGAGGAACAAGTGGGGAGGGAAATGTAAGGTTTCCTGCAGGGGTCTTGGTGTTGGGGAATTCAGCAGGAGACACAGCACCAGAGGAGTGGGGCCAGTGGGGTTTCAGGAGCACCTGCATTTTAGGGAGCAGGCAGAGGAAGGGGCACCTGTGGAGAGGGGACCAGACAGAGAACCAGGGCCAGCAGGGGCGGAGAGAAGACTGTGAAAGGGAATTCAAGACACGGAGTCATAGAGCGCTCTGGGACTGGCACCAGAGTGATTTCGATCGTGGGGTGGGGACAGAAACTGGAGGGTGTGGATGAAGAAAGTGCCATTGGTCCCTTTTCTTGATGCTTGCCAGGAAAGGAGAAAGGCAGGGCTGTAGGTGGAGGGACAGGGCTGAAGGGAGTGTGGGGGTCGCTCCTTCAGGAGAGCTGGCTGGAGATCTGGGGATGAGAGGAGGAATCCAGAGGGGAGGGCTGTGACTTGCACCTGGTCTTGCTTCACCTGCCTCATCATCTTCTTCCCCAAGGGCTCTTTCTAGATCTTCTTATCTGGCTTCACCACTTTCCACACGTACTACTGGCTCAGGTGGCCCTGGTGTTCCGGCTAGGTCACCCCTGCTGGCCTCCTGCCTATAGCTGGTATCAACCAGTGGGGAGGGTGGGGGGGGTGGATTACCTTCCGGAGACGTTCAGGACCTGGGGCTCCTCTGATAAGCGGACAGGAATGCATGGGTGCCCTGGCCCAATCTCCTCCACCGCTGACCCCGATAACCCCTGCTTCCTAAGGACAGCAGCTGCTGCTCAGTCAGTGTGCCTGTCCCATTTACTCAGGATGGGAGCAAGGGCTGCAAATCCACGAGGACTGATAACATCAGCTCTGTTGTTGGGCACTTTTCTCCCAGTCAGAGCATGCCAAATGTCCTACATATATGTACCATATATGTAGCAACCCCCCCTCCATGGGCCCCTTCCTAATATGGCTGTCCGAGGAAAATAAAAATCATATCAAAAAATCAAAAAGACGTTGGAGGCCTTCAGTGACTTCCTAATGCTCTTAAAATAAAAGCCCATCTTGCTAATGTGGCCTGTAGCACCTGGCACCATCTGGCGCCTTCTTCCCTCTCAACCTCTTCCTTCCAGTCTTCACGCTCCAGCACCCCACTTTTTGTTCACTTTCTCCTCCACCAGACCATCGTTCTCTCTTTCCTACCCCAGGACCTTTGCATATGCTTTCCAGCTTGCTTGGTTGTTGTTTTCTTCTTCCTCCTTTTCCTTTCCTTCCTCCTCCTCCTCCTCCTCCTCCTCTCCTCCTCCTCCTCCTCTCCTCCTCCTCCTCCTCCTCCTCCTCCTCCTCCTCCTCCTCCTCCTCTTCTTCTTCTTCTTCTTCTTCTTCTTCTTCTTCTTCTTCTTCTTTTTTGAGATAGGGTCTCACTATGTAGGTTTTGTTAACCTGGAACTCACTATGTAAACCAGGCTGGCCTAAAATTCACAGAAATCCACCTGCCTCTGCCTCCCAAGTGCTGGGGCTAAAGGTGTGTGCCACCATGTTCAGTTGTTTATTTTCCCCAAATCAGTACCTGCTTAACCTTGAGACTTCAATTTAAACGTCACTACCACAGAAAAGCTAGGGAAATCTTTTCTAAGGACCAACCAGGTCTGGCTCTGTTATATATTTCCTGGGGGACAGGAGAATGGTCATATTTGCTCTTATAGTGTCATGGGCATAAATGTTTGGTTACTATTTTCTCTCTTGCTCTAGACTGACACCTAAAGGAATTGGAACCACACTGTTCTGTCTCCACCATCAGGCACAGCACCGGGAACATGATAGGTGCTAGTGAATGCTGGACGGTGAAGAATGAATGGTTCTGTTTCTCAGGAGGCAAGAAGCTGCAGACCCAGCAGGCCTTGTGCACAGGGTGCTTATGCCTTGGATAAGCAGAGATGGTATTCTGGTACCCAGATGCTTCCAGCTGCCTGAATTCTCACAGTAGCTCCCTTGCTTGCTGGCTGGGTAACACCTTGCAAATCCCTTTTTGTGTTTTAAAATAATTTATTTTGGGCACACAACCCCACCCTTAGCCATGGAGCTATTGTTAGCAGCTGGAAGAGGAGAGACAGTCCCAAAGAGTGTAGCCTCTGGTGAGTCAATTACACCCAGTTAAAGACCACACACCCACAAATGTTTTGGAAAAACAGAAAGTGGTCTTGAAGGATTAAAAAAAAGGGATACAAAGTTGGATGGGTGGGGAATGAGGAGCGGATCTAGGAAGGGTTGGGGGAGGGAGTATGAATATGATCAAAATAGATATAAAACTCAACCGATGAAACAAAACAATTAATTCTAAAACTTTTATTTGTGTGTGTATGTGTGTGCATACATATGTATCATGGTGTGTGTGTGTGTGTGTGTGTGTGTGTGTGTGTGTGTGTGTAGGTCAGGGGACAACTTTGTAGAGTTGGTTCTCTCCTCCCACCTAAGCAGGCTGCTGGGACTCAACCCTCAGGCTTTGGGGTAAGGGTGTTGCTTGCTGACCTGTCTCATTGTCTCATCCTTGCCTTCTGTCCCTTTATCTGGAATAAGGAGGAAACTAGTTTCCACCAGTAGGATTAGTGAGAGGACGGAATGGATGGGAAGAGGCAAAGTGGGGGTCCCTGGATCATACATGCCATCAGTGGGAACTGCCATCATTTTCAAAGGGAACTATCTGGGAGGGAGGCCAGTGGAGGTTGCTTCCCTTTCCTTTCCTTGGCCATGGGGTGAGGTTTGGGATAGTCCCATGTCAGCTCTGTGGGTTCTAGGACAAGAGGCCTGAGTAGTCCAAGTCTAGTTCTCCAGCATTGGGATTGGGGGAACATGGGATGCCATAGGTCTATTCACAGTCCATCTTTCCCTGGGGCAGAGTCAGGGAGCCTCGGAAGACCAGAGCCCAGTCCCAGCAGAGCCTTGCCCACGGAAGAACCGCTCCTCTGATGTCCTGGCTCTGGCATCCTGAGGCTGGTTCCTTCCAGAGGTCACATTTCAGAACTTGAGGTAATTTGGCTTTTCCTGGATACTGAAGGAGTAGAGAAGCTTCACCTGGGATTTTGGTGGAAGTGGATGGGAGGCAGCAGGGCTGCTGTCTCACAGTAGGGGAAGGGGCAGGGGATACAGAGTTCAGGAAGGAAGTATAACTGGAGTTGCAAGAAGGACAAATGTGTGACAGAAAGGATCAGCACAGAGTGTGGTCCAAGCCTCATCTATTTCTTCTTTGAGGCACAGCTTCTTCTCTATGGGGTGCAGTGGAGGCAGGGAGGGGATTATTGGAAGTGCTGGCCAGGGTTTCCATAGAGCACCCCCTGTCATTCCTTAACTTTCTGCTCTGGGGCCAGGGCTCTTATTTGTGCTTGGGAAATTCTTGTTTTCCCTTAGGGCTGCAGGTGGGGACAGATGGCTCTCTCCTCTGAGTAGCTGGATCTACCTCACACAGAGTTCTGCCTCTGCTTTGAGCATAGCCTGTGGGGATGGAACCTGGACTGTGTGCCTGAGCCTTTTCTAGAAGTTTCTGGGCTCCTCAACTTTGGCTATTAGCCTTTGCATGCTTGGTGCCTCTGCTGTCAGCCACCATATCATCCCATAGCTTGCTGGAAATAATCAGATTTTAAGCTTTAAAAGGTTTAAAAAATTTTGAGGCAGTGCCTCATGTAGCCCAGGATAGCCTCGAACTCATGATGTAGCTGAGATTAGATTTGGATTAGCACCTGTTCCTGCCTCCTGAGTACCAGGTTTTGAGGAGTGGACCCCCCACCTTCCAGCTCAGATCCCAGTTGTAAAACTTGCTCCAGTGGTTGGTGAAGCCATTCGTGCCCCACAAGGCTCTGCATATTCAGCTCTAGGTGGGCGGGTTCTGTCTCAGATTCCTTGACTTATGTCAAGCATCCAGTTGTCACCACCATTTTCACTGCTTAGGATCTCTGGACTTTTTGGACCTCACCACCATCAGCTTTTGTAGGCTACATGTAAGCAGCTTGACTGGAAGAGCCTCAGCCACTGAGTAACGGAGGTTAGGGGACCAGTTCTCCAGCCTCCCAGCTTTTCCTCCCAAAGAACCCTGGAGCTGTGCTCTACTGCCCCCTGGAGGTCCCTGCCAGGATAGACTCAATTGCCTATGCAAAACATCTCTTAAGCCACTGCACACTCTTGGTTAGCTCCCTTCCTGCCTCCCTCTCCATCTTCCAGCTGGTGTTTGCCTGCGATCACCTCCCCTGCAGTGGCTACTGTCCCAGTCTGGCTTTGGGTCCAAAGTAAGACACCTCTGGTCTGGGCAGTGCAATCATATCATTCCCTCAGGACCCCTCCTGCCTGCCTCTTATTGGCTAGCACTCCTCACAGATCTCGATTTCTAGTTGTCCATGGCTGGCTTGGCCATGGAAGGGACTCTAAACCTAGTGCATCCATCACGCTTTGCTTGGCTCAGTGCGATTACTGAACTCAGTGTGATTACTGAACTCATAGGGCTGTGTCAGGACACACTCTGTGGGGTTTCCGAACCAGGGAAGGAGAGTGTCTGTCTTCAGCTAGTGGGGGCAAGGGTCTAGACCTGAGGGTGGCCAGCTGGGTCAAAGTCCAGCTGTGCTGGACCAGATGGTGATGATGACCCTCATACTTAAAGGGCGCGGAGCAGGTGAGCACTCTGAAGGTGTGTTTGTCCCTCCACCCCGTCCTAAGCTGATCTCTCCTGTGTGCACAGAAGCTCCCATACCATCCTTTAATGCCAGCCTGTTTCTCTGTGGGAAACCAGAAATTCTCTGTGTGACCTTGGGTTTACCATTGCACAACATGGCTGATGCTGTGTCTCCTGTGACCTTTGGGTTTACCATTTCACGGTATGACTGAAGCCTACCAGGCATTGACGTTTGCTGATACACTTAGCCATGCAAATCACCTCTCTCATTTGCACGTTGGTGGTGATAATCACTACTTTGTAGGGGTGTCGTGTGGATAAATCGAGATGGTGAAAGGCAACAGACTGTCCTGGTGTGCTATTGTAACATAATGCCACAGGCTGATGAAGACTAGAAATTCATTTCTCCACAGTTTGGGGGCTGGGGAGTCTGAGGATAAGGCCTTGCATTTGGTGAGGGTCTGGTCTCTGCTTCTGAGGCAGCTCCTTGGACGCCGCCTTCTCTGGAGGGGAGAACACATGAGCTCACGTGGGATGGGGGGTGGAGGGACAAAACAGGGTCGGGGAGAGCGTCCTTCACTGATGGTATATTTTATGAGGGCAGAAGCCTCATGGCTCTGGCACCTCTCCACAGGTCACCTTGGCTTCCTTGTGACATTGCAGATTAAGTTCCTGACGCTTGAATTTGGGAGGGCACCTTCAGATCCCGGCAAAGGCTTTGCCACTCTGAGTGTCAGGCCCAAGTGTTGCCCAGTTGGCTGTGGGAAAGCAACCTCTCAACTGAGGTGCTCAGTAGCCTACGATGTGGCATGTGGGGGCTGCTGGCCTGCCATGGCCTTGTGACAATGCTAACATGGATTTGCATGGAGACAGGGAGAATTTTCCTGCTTCCTTTGGGAGAATCAATACAAAGGGCAGAGGAAGGAAGGAAGGAATATTCAATGCCTGCTCACGTACATCGGAGTGCAGACCCCTATCCTCAAGGCAAACGTTTCCTTTGGGTGTCATGGTGCGCAAGAGATGGTTCAATTTAAAACTGGAGATTCCAGGTGAAAACAGGTTTCCAGGGGAAGGGTGCTCCTGAAACACTAGAAGGTCTGGCAAGGTGGGGACACTATCACATGTGGCATCGATAGCTTGAGGCGATGAGCAGATGTCCCCTTCTGGGGCATTCCTCTTTCGTTTTGTAGTCCCTGCAAGGCTGTCATCATGTCTGCTACTTGCCTGGTCAAGTAGTCATTCGAGCTGGACTCCAGGTGCGTTTGGCCATCCTTCCTGATTGCATATTATGGGTTTTCTCAGTCCTAGATAAGATTGGGCCACTGGGGTTAAGTGATTGCCTCATCGCATACAGGCAGAGGATGCCCCAGCCTGGACTGTTTGTTGGGTGTGTGTGAGGCAGGAGGGGGTGGGGTACGAGGGGATGGGGCAGTTTGGTATTGATGGCTAGCAAGGGAGTTTCGTGGTTACCCACAAACAGGGGAACTGGGGAGACGATAATCAGCTTGCCGGGTTTGGGGCTGCCCAGGAGGGGCTCTTTGCCTGGTAACCCTGCAGGACTCACGAGTTGAGCACTAGGTGGTCATTAGGGATGCCTTGGGGACTTGGTGGCTGTTTAGTCAAGGGGATGACCTGGGTGCCTGCTGCTTCAGGAGGTGGGTTTTGGGGGGGCAGGAAGGAGAAAGGTGATAAGAGGGTGCTGCATCCAGGCTTGAAGGAGGACATGCTTGGAGCCGTCCAGAGGACCTAACCAAGCGGGTCTGGAGTACACTTGGAAGCTCCCAGATGGAGACAGTAGCTCAGAAGCCTGTTGTAGACAGGATGCCCTTGTCTACCTGTGGCCTCTGTATTTGGTGAGGGTTGGAGGGGGAGCCCTGCATTCCCTCTCTCTGACTTTGCAGAAAGTAATGAGCCCTCCCCCCTCTTTTCCAGAGGCCCTTCCACAACCAGCTCCCTGGGGAAGCTGGACTGAAGGCTGTGAGGCAGGGAGGGCAGGCTCCTCTGGGCCTGCTTATCACCTCCCCTCAGCTCCAAGTGGATAATTACACAGCTCTTAGAGCCCCGGGACTGGGCCAGGGCGCCATCCACACAGACAGCCTTTCAAAATTAATGGGACTCCAAGGGGTTTGGAGATGGGGGAGGGCAGAGGCTGGGAGAGGCTCAGCGAGGAATCAGACACAGGTAGAGGCTTTCTGTCAGAAGAAGCTAGAAAGCCATGGTCTGACTCAGAGATGGAGGGCAAGGACCAGGAAATGGAAGGCCAGAGAAGTCAAGTCACCTGCTTGGAGTCACACAGCAGTGAGGCTTGTCCCCACAAAGCTCTAACGCTTCCTCACATGTAGCACTGATTTGCATTCTTGTGAGGTCTCATTTCATGGAGGAGGGGTCAGGATTGGAGACGTTAGGTAACTTCTGCAAGGTCACACAGTGTATTTTGGCTAGAGCTTCCCTGACAACCAGGACAAACTTCTAAAGCTTGTTCTCCCCTAAAGAGACTTATTAGAGCTAAATCTCCTAGGCCTGGGCCCCCAGAAGGATGGGGATCAGCTCACTCTTTCCCTCCAGAACTCTAGGGTACCCCCCCCCCACCAGGACTTCTCTTTGCCCATGCCTGTTCCTTCTCGTGCTTGGCTCTGCCGGGTTGCTGCTAGGCTCAGCTTCTCTTGCAGGGGTGACCTCTATGCTCTCTGCTGCCAGCCTTCCTCCTGTAGACAGGCTGTTGACAAGGCACATGTTGTGACACATGTGTAGTTTTGATTTCACCTCTTAATTGAGTGTAAAAAGTTACATTTTTGTGATGTGTTGATATGTTACAAATATGTTATAAATATGAAATAAATATAAATATGTTAATCATTCTGACTCAGATTCCCTTCTTCTAACTTAAAAATAAATGAGAACATTTTTATGTGTGTGGTTTTTTTTTTTTTGTTTTTTGTTTTTGTTTTTTTGAGGCAGGGTTTCTCTGTGGCTTTGGAGCCTATCCTGGCACTTGCTCTGTAGACCAGGCTGGCCTCGAACTCACAGAAATCCTCCTGCCTCTGCCTCCTGAGTGCTGGGATCAAAGGCATGTGCCACCACTGCCCGGTGTGTGTTTGTGAATATAGGGTGGGCTCCATGCTCTCTATCCCCTGCATGTCTTGGGTGTGTCCTGAGTAGTGTGACCTGGAAGGTTTGGTTTGGGATCCCTCTGTGACTGCTGAAGAATGTTGGTACAGTCTGTAGTCCTCTGAGGGCATGTGGGATGATGGAGGGTTCCCTCCAATGTGGCTTGCTAACAAGGCACGGGGCAAACAGCGCAAGGTCTCTGTTCCCAGCCATCGGTTGTCACCACGAGGCTTCCAGGGTGTCTGCAGGATTGGCAACAGGCTTCCTTGGAGTAAGTGAGCGGTGGGTGGGGGAGAGCCTGTGAACAAGTTGTGGGCCTGTGGTGCAGTTGGCGGAGCACTGGAGAGCCTGTGGTGCAGTTGGCGGAGCACTGGAGAGCCTGTGGTGCAGTTGATAGAGCACTGGAGAGCCTGTAGTGCAGTCAGCAGAGCACTGGAGAGCCTGTAGTGCAGTTGGCAGAGCACTGGAGAACTTGTAGTGCAGTTGGTGGAGCACTGGTGAGCCTATAGTGCAGTTGATAGAGCACTGGAGCGCTTGTAGTGCAGTTGGCGGAGCACTGGAGAGCCTGTAGTGCAGTTGGCGGAGCACTGGAGAGCCTGTGGTGCAATTGATGGAGCACTGGAGAGCCTGTAGTGCAGTTGGCGGAGCACTGGTGAGCCTGTAGTGCAGTTGGCGGAGCACTGGTGAGCCTATAGTGCATTCAGCGGGGCACTTGACTAGCACGCTCAAAGCCCTGGGGTTTGATCCCCAGCACTGTGTGGACTGGGCCCAGTGGTTCCTGAATATAATCCTAGCACTTGAGAGGTCAAGACATCAGAAATTCAAGGCCAGCCTTAGATACATATTGAAGTTGAGGTCGTCTTGGGCTAGAGATTCTGTCTCACAAGGAGAGGGAGCAACAGAGAAAGAGAGGGTAAGAGGAAGCGGGAAGGAATCCATTTACAATGCTTGTCTTGTACCTTCTTGGAAGGCCACATAATCAGCACATCATCACTTTTGCTATACACTTTGGATTGTAAGCCAAGCCACAAACACACCCCCTCCCTCAGGGGGCTTCAGTTTTTGGAAGGCAATATGTATTTCAAAGAATCTGGGGGCATAGTTTAAAACCATCATTCCCAGCACTCATAAGCTTTCCTTGGCCTAGCCAACCCCACCCCATCACCATCCTCTCCATTCCCTCTGACACCACCCTGTTTACCACTGTCTGAAACTGCCTTGTTCCTTGTCTATCTGCCCCATGTACGAGGTCTGCTCTATATGAGGACCTTGCCTGCCTGTGTGCCCCGCCGTAGCCTCAGGATCTAGTGCAAAGCTCACACCCATCAGTCTCTTGATAATGCATTTGGTGGATAAATGGATGGATAATGAACAAATTATGAATGAGTGCAAGCGCACATGGCAACCAGTGTCACCCAGGCAGAGGAGGGAGTATTTGGTGAGACCAATGTCATACACATCTAGTTCCTGTGTCTGGGGACTTAGAAGAGGGTCTTGTCAGAGAGGAAGCTGACTGGCCAGCATGAGAGACACTGTGAGCAGGGACAGGGGTCAGATTTAGAGGTAAATTGACAGTTATGCCAGGTGCCTAATGACAGTGTACTCAGTGTACTCAGGACCCATGGGTCTGGGACATGACACTGTCACTGCCCACCGATGCCGGTGCTTTTGGCATCTCTGTCTTTTGCTTGCTTGCCAGGATGCTAGGGGATTCATGAATCCTGGGGAGTTGGGGTTAGGCCATAGGCTTACCTGATTGCTTTGCCTGCCTCAGCCTCTGGGTGGCAGCAGAGGTCCAGGCTTGGCTACAAGTTGACTCCTGCAGTTTCTGCTGTTAAAGCCCCTGGCTTGCTCTGTTTGCTACCATCTCTCCCTCCTGCCAGGTAGGGAGTGGCAGTCAGGTCAGAAATTTGGGGGTTCAAGGCAGTGCTTATACTTCTGAATTCTTCTAGTTGGATGGTGGGTAGCAGGAAGGCCTCACAGAGGGACAGGAGGCATCTGGAGAACACTTGGGCAGGTACATCGGACACTGGAAAACAAGATGCCACTCTTGGTGACAGAGGGCTCAGGATACAAGCCTGTCCCAGAAGGGATTGGGCTCCAAGCCTAGAATCCCTTCATAGGAGTGGCAGCAGGCAGAAAGTGGTGGTCCACTATTTGCCAGGAAAGATGGAAACCAGAACAGGGGCTGGGAGCCCACAGCTGCAGCTCAAAATGTGTCGGCCTCAGGCCCAGGTGCAATCTCTAACCACACCCAGGCTAGGAAGGACAGCAGCCCTATACACTACAGGCTGTTCCCCTATGGCCAGGGGTCCTAAACATTGGGTAAGATCCAGGGTAGGCCTAGAGGACTGGTTTAGACTAGGCCTGACCACAGTTCTCTGCTTTCCCTCCTCAGAGGGGACATCACCAGCCTCACGTCTGCTGCCTGCCAGCCCTCATAGCTCTGACTCCAGGTCCTTCCCTTGGCTGCTGTAAGCTGGGAGAGGGCTGTGTGATCACAGGTGGTATTGTGCCCAGAGACTGAAGTTGGGCTTGGACCAGCAGAGCACCTGGTTGCCTCCCAGAGCCTAGGGAGTGAGTTCTTTTCTGTTTCTTGCCTCCAAGATCTCTGCATAGGGGGATTCACAGCCCAGTGTCAGGAAGGGCTTGGGTATGTGCTCCACACTGCCTTTTTTTTACGTTACTGGGCCCAGTGCATCTTCGGCTGCTTACTGTTTAGCTGGCTAGCCTTTTGTCATCTTCATGTCTCGGTTTAAATGCCACTTCCTTGGAAACAATCTTAATACCCCCATTCTTCTTCCTCAAAGTGCCCTTTGCTTTGTCTTCAGCATATTCATCATGCTTGCCGTTGTGCTTTTAGTGTGTTTGTGTGTGCACGTTAATACCCGAGCCCACAGAACAGACTGCAAGCTCCCTGCAGGCAGGAAGTATTTATCTCTGCATTCTTAGGCTCTCTCCCCCATGAGTGTGACACAGTGGATCCTTTAAAAATATTTGTTGACGGAGAGAAAGAGAGACAGAATGAGTTATGAATGTCCCTGGGGACTTCCTCTGTGTTGGGAATTAATAAAGCTCCAATGCAAACCTAGCATCTCTCTGGATCATCAATTTTACTTGATGGTAAGGAATTAGAAGCGCTATATTCACTTATTAATTGAATATTTTACATTACAAAATAATACATGTTCCTTGTCAAAATGCAATCAATAGGCATTATTTTTATATTGAAACATACCCTGGCACAACATGGCAGAGAATGCAAAGTTGTCTTGATTATTAAGGAGAAAATATGAGGCTTCAAAGACATTTTGAGCCTAAGGGGTCCAGACTGCCTGTGGTGCAGACTTCTCCAAGGAGAGTTTGTTGCAATTTAGATTGCAGGGTCCCCTGAGCCTGGAGCCTCTGATTCAGTCTCAGGTGGGGCTGAGGCCACTATGAGGAATGGCCTGCAAGGGTAGGAGAGAGTCTTGCTAAGTAGCTGAGCTGCTGTGGAGGTTCTGACTATAATAGACAGGCACTGTGGGTTGGGCAGGTGGCTTTGTCAATCACGTGCTTGCTGTACAAGCATTGGGGACCTGGGAGCAGATCCCCAGCACATGTGTAAAAAGGCCATACTCAGCAGGGAGCACCCATGATCTCAGTGCTGGGGAAAGGGAGAAAGGGAGAGCCTGGGGGATTATTGCCTAGCTAGGATGGCCCGATGGGTGAGCTCCAGGTTCAGTGAGAGATCCCATCTCAAAAACCAAGGTGAAGGTGCTTGTAGGGAGACACTGTAGCCCCGCCTCCTAGGAGCCCCGACAGGTGTGTTTGGACACGCCCTTGAGGGCGTGGTCAGGGGAAGTCCAAGATGACGCGGGGACAAGTCTTAAGGGACCGCACACGCGTGGAAAAGCCCCTTCTCTCTGGCCACGCTAGCTTGCAACCTGTGGGCACGCTCTGACTTGCGTTTGGGCTGGTGTTTATCTGAATAAAGAAATCTTAGCCTTACGGACTACGGATCATCTTTGAGCGCACGCATCCCAGAATAATCAACAGGTGCTGGACAGGTATCTTAGAGCACTGGCTGCCCTGACAGAGGACCTGGGGTCAGCTCCTGTCACTTACTCACATGGTGACTCACAACCTTCTGCAACTCCAGTCCCAGGGGATCTGATGCCCCCTTTTGGTCCCTGTGGATATTGCATGTACATGGTGCATAGACATCCATGCAGGCAAAATACCCATACAAATAAAATAAAAAGCAAACCTAAAACAATAACGATGACAAGAAGGTGAAGAGTGACTGAGGAAGATACCCAACGTTGATCTCTGGCCTCCACGTGCACACATCACACATGTATATCCACATGCAGGTGCACACATTGAACATGTACATAGGAAGACACACACACACACACACACACACACACACACACACACACACACACACACAGGCATGGGCGGTGGCTGGACTCAGAAAGCAAATGCCACTTGTCATGTATTCAAGTTGGTTGAGCAGACAGTGTTGGTTGAAAAATGCACACCCAGAGTGGAATAAAAATGTGGACTGCAGCCTCACGAATCTGGGTTCAAATCCAAGCTCTGCAGGTGGGGCCTGGACAAATACACTGTTTTCATGGGGTAGTAGGATGTGGGAAGGCACGGTGAGGGGAGAAACAGGAAAAATTTAGTGGGTGGCAAAATAACAAAAATATCTTTGGGAGCCCAGTGAGTTTATTGTAATCAGTTTTGTGGATCTGGGTTCAAATCTCAGCTCTGCAACTTTTACTTACATGAGTTCAATCAGTTCCTTGTTTTCTCTGAGCCTCAGGTTCTCCATCTGCAAAAGGGGGTCCCCAGTGGTCATCTGTGAAGCTGGCAGGTGTGTTGAATCTTTTGACTTGGTGACATGATGTCATCTACAAGGTTCATGCTTGAGAACCCTGGAATTGGCTAATAAGAAAAAAAAATCCACAGTGCCTTAAGCAAGCTTACACTTTTGTGTTGGGCCCATTCATAGCTCCCTCCAGCCACACACCGGTTTAAGAAGGTTGTGCAACACTTACTGAACTTTGAGCCTCTCATTAGAATCATGTGTACACTATTTAAGACAGACCCCAATATTTGGCTTCAGCTCAGATCAAGTGAACCAGTCCTTGGAGTTTCATGAGCACCTAGGATGCTGTGCAGATGTCCAGGCCATTGTGTGTGCAGCAGAGGGAGAGTTTCTATTCACAGTGCTCCAACACAGCCTATGGCAGGCCTGGTGAGGAAGCAGCGCTTACTTCCCAGTGACTCCACAGCAGCCTCCCCAGGCTCCAGTCAGCCAGTGGCAGTGCGCTTCTAATTGGACCATTCTTGGTCTCATTTGCTTTTGTCTGGGGCCCAACAGTCAGGGACAAGGTACTGGCAAAAGGCATCCAAAGGTGCTGCTTTGGGACCAGCAGTCTCAGGTGTGGCAGGCAGACATGGACCCATAGAGACAATGACACAGGCACAGATATGCCAGGCCAGAGGCAGGGTACACCCAATCTTTCTCTTCTTGCTCTAGACAGATCCAGAAAAAGATCTTAATATGAGCTGTGTTAGAAATTCCTGGGGGAGGGTGGGATTGCTGAAATATGAGCTGGAGGGGGCTGGAGTTTCTGACAGTTGGGGGCAGATAAGGATGAGTATTTCTAGGATTGGAGAGATGGCTCAGTGAGTGAAGTGCTTGCTGTGCGAGTGTGAGAACTTTGTTCAGATCCACAGATCTGTGTAAAGCCAAATGAGGGGCCAGCATCTTAATGTCAGTGCTCACTCCTCCAGGGAGATGGAGGCAGAGACTGGAGGAGCCCAGGAATCCTGGGGCAGGGGTAGTTAGCCTGGAGCACACAATGGTGAACAAGAGACACTGCCTCAAACAAGGTTGGAAGGCAACGGCTGACACCGAAGGTTGTCTTTTGACCTCTATGCGCACACTGTGACATTTGAACACCTGTACTCATATGCACAAATTACTCCCCCCATAATTTTTTTAAAAGGAAAGAAACAATGCATTTCTAATAAATCCCCATTGATCATTGATTCTGGCCCCACAACCACAGTTTGAGAATCACAGGCTTACAGCCCCAGAAAGAAGGCACCATGAAGGGAAGAAAGGGAAGCCAGTGCACACTGTGTTGGTGGCTTTTGGGTCACTGTGATCACACGTCTGGTAGGAATGACTTAAGGAGGAGAGATGCATTTCAGCTCACGGTTTCAGAGGTTCATAGCAGTCGAGAGAGAGAGAGAGAGAGAGAGAGAGAGAGAGAGAGAGAGAGAGAGCGCATGTCATGTGCTGTTCCTGTCATAGTGGACCAGGAGAGAGAGTGGCATTTTCTAAATATCTTGAGGGAGATAGAGAGATGGATGGACCCAAAGAAGATGGGCCAGCAATGGAAACATAGAGATGGATTAAGTGGGGAGGACAGACTGGCCTGTGGACATTCAGTGAGAGCAACCAGGAAGTAGGGACTTGGAGCCAGATAGCCTGCTCTAGAGTATGCTAGTACAGGCTAGTCTCTGCTTTGCTGCTAAGTGGTTTAGAAATTAGTCCGTTATCTGCCAAACTTCTGCTAGCTTGAGGATTCACGACAGGGCCATGGGAGTCTGGTGTACGATGGATTTGTCAGCCACACATCTAGTTTCCCAGCTTCATTTGGGCCCAGAGGGGACTTGGCCTTCTGCCCAGAGGTCAGACCCTCTCATCTCTTCCTTCCAGCTTTCCCTACTGTCTCACCCACGGAGCTCTTGCCTGTTGGGAATGCCGTGGTGTGCCAGCCAGCCTTTGCAGTTCTTTGTGGGTGTCTCAGGCTTTGTTCACCTTTGTTAATTCTGGGTTCAGTGTGGTCTCCTTCCCAACTCTCAGTGTACGCTTGTGTGTAATTTGGGTGGGTGTCGGTAAATGATATCCCGGGATTCTTCCATTCCAAATAGTTTCTCCATCCTCTTTTGGACCCTGACTAATGCTTCCTGATGTATATCTGACTATCCTTAAAATATATACATCACCAGATCCACAGAAAACATACATTAAATAGGATGAGATAAATGTGCAGACAGGAGCTATAATGTGTACACATTTTCCTCTTCTGGGAAGTCTCTGCCATGGTGGGTCAGCTCCCTGAAGTGGCCTCTTGTCTCAAGTATCCCTAACCAGTCTTGCCCGCCCCTGGCCAGCTGCTTTGAGGTTACTCCTTGATAGAATATCCCAGTACTCATTATGAGCTGGGCCCAATGCCAGGAACTTTGCATCAATTAACTCTTTTAAGCCCCCTAATAATTCTGTGAGGTGGAAACTACCATTATTCTTTTTTTTCCCCCTCCAGGTGGGGAAGCACAGAGATGGAGGTCCCCAACTTGTCTGTTACTACATGTAAGCAGTGTGGCTCGGATTGCAAGCTTGCTCTGACCGTCCCTTAGAGGGTATGGGGAGTGTCTGCCTCTGAGGCTTGGCTCCCAGGCCCTGTGTGCCTCTGGAAGGTGGAGGCCATGTCTGCTGCTTCTGATTGATCATTTCAATAATGGGGATGGAACTCTGAGTCTTACAAAGACTAGGCAGGTGGTCTACCAGCAAGCTACACTGACGGCCTCCCTCCCCAACCTAATTTTTTTTTTTTTTGAGACAGAGGTTCTCTGTGTAGCCCTGGTTGTCCTGGAACTCGTTCTGTAGACCAGGCTGGCCTCGAACTTGGAGATCTGCCTGCCTCTGCCTACAGAATGCTGGGATTAAAGGTATGCCTCACCATGCCCAGTGGGAAAATTTTTAAATATTTATTTTATGCATTTTGCCTGCATGTATATATGTGCATCATATGTATGACTGGTGACCTTGGAGGTCAGAAGAGGGCATTGGATCCCCTAGAACCAGAGTTACAGACGCTTGTTAGCTGTCATGTGGGTGATGGGAACTGAACTTGGGTTTCTAACCATTGAGCCATCTCTCCATTTACACCCCTCTACCACTTTACCTCACTACACAGGCCTGGCCGACCTGGAATTTGCCATGGAGATAATGTGGTCTTTAGCCTGTGGTGATTGTACTGCCTCTACCTGTTGATGCTGGGGTTGCAGGCAGGTGTCACCACACCGGGCTCCTCAGCGCTTTCTGTTTTTGTTCTGAGAGTCTGGTTGAGGTGCCCCAAGCCTTGAACTATGTGACTTAAACTGGCTTCAGCCTTCCCTTCCCATCCTTTGGTGCCAGCCTCTAGAGTGCTGGAATTACTGGAATACGTCACCACATGCGGTTTCCCAGTCTTTACATTTCAATTTAATTATTATTATTATTATTATTATTATTATTATTATTATTATTATTTTATTTTGAGGACTGGAGAGATGGATCAGTAGATCAGAGTGCTGGCTGCTCTTCCAGAGTGTGTGAGTTCAGTTCTCAGTACCCATGACAGATGATCATGACAGTCATTGGTGACTTCAGCCCCGGAGGATCTAACACACCCCCTTCCGGCCTCCATGAATACTGACACACCCTCATGGCACACACATACACATAAACAAATAAGTAAAATGTTAATAAAAAGATACAGTAATTAAAATATTTTTGGTGTTCAGTAGCTAAGAGCAGATACTACTCTATAAGAGGACTGTAATTTTGATCCCAGCACCCATTTGGCACAATGCTTGTAACATTAGCTCCAAGGGATCTATCTGATGCCCACTTCTGACCCCTGTGAGCACCAAAGTTTGTGGTGCATGCATGTTCTCTCTCTCTCTCTCTCTCTCTCTCTCTCTCTCTCTCTCTCTCTCTCTCTCTAGTTCATCTTTTTGTTATTCTTTTGGTGTCACTGAACTGCCCCTGGCTGTGAAGTTTGTAACCCAGGCTAGTCTAAAACTTTCCATTCTTCCGCCTCAGCCTCCCGAGTGCCAGAATTACACTTGGGCACCATCACATCTGTCCTCTGTGAAACAGCCTGCCTGAGTCCAGGCTTGACACTCACGTGCACTCATTTGTTGCTCCCCTTAGCTGCCAGTTCAGTCCTGCGATTCTTCAAAAGCTGGGAGCCTGGGAGGCAGTGCCTTGGACCTGGCTGGGCAGGAAGGTGAAATTTACCCATCAATGCAGGAAGAGATGCCTTAGGTTGCCCTAGAAACCAGATTCTAGTTAAGTGCCCGAAAAGTAATTATAAACTCCAGAATATCTTTCAGCTGAGCAGGTGGCTGGAAAATTAGAAATCTATTCCTGAGATTCCTGCTTTCCAGAAAGGCCGAGGTTACATTTCAAGACAGGGTGTGCACAGGCGGCCTCGGTGGAGCGTGTGCGCATGTCTGGGCATTAGTAGGCGCCTTGTGAGTCCACAAGGTGGCTAGGGGCCCCGGGATCTGAGCTGGCAGCTCAGTTTGAAGTGGAGGCAGCTCAGCGCCTCCTCTCCGGTGTCCCTCCCTGCCTCTCCCTCCCCCCACCCCGCCCCGACCGCCTTGGGTTGCTAGGACACCAGAGCCGAGGAGACGCCAACTGATTTGCCAAACAATTTTTCTTTCAATTAGGAATAATTAGACAAAGGAAGAAAGGGTGTAGTTGGGTGATGGCAGGGGTGCGCTTAGAGCTTGGAGACCCCGAGGAGGAGTCATCCAGGCTTCTTGACTGAGAAACTCCCGCCACTAGAGCCATTGCACCCGCCTGGGGAGGGGTAGAGACCACATTTATCAAGTGTCTGTCACCAGTCAGGTATTGCCTCTGTAGCCTGGTGTGCACGACCTTCTTTGGTGTTTGCCACAAGCCAAGGAGAGATGATGGCTTGCTGTGCCATGATACCTCCATTGTGGGAATGCCGCAGAGATCTCCGGGTTGCCCAAACTTCTTCCACCTGCTGGGAGGCTGTTGTGCCTCCCTTTTGTCGCTGGCTTCTCAGCTTAGAGGATGACTCTCACTCAATCTATGACTTCGTCCCTGTCCCCCACCCCCCAATGCAGAATGATAACATCCACACTGAATCTGTGTGGCCCACAAGGGTGTTCACTCATTTTTCTCCTTTGTCTTTCTAGCCAGAACGTCAAGTTCCCCAGGACAGGGGTGCACACACAGGGCTCTAAATGCACATTTGTAGATGCATGGAATCTCTGTTTCATCATAAGGGAGTCTCTGGCTTGGGGAGGAAAGCATTTGGCAAAGTGCTATAGGACCCGAGTTTGATCCCCAACATCTACGTTAGCAGGTGTGGTGGTGCCAACACTGGGGGCACAGAGACAGGTGGATGCGTGGGGCTTACCCTAGCTCATGTGCTGAGTTCCAGGCCTGGAACACATATGGTAGAAAATAAGAACCAGTTCCCACAAGCTGCCCTCCAACTTGTGACTTGTGCCCCCCTTCCACAAAGTAGATGAATGTAACAGTAACAGCAGCAACAATGTGGGTGACTCTTGGGGAGCACCACCTGAGTTGTCTTCTGGCCTCCACACACATGCATGCATGTGTATACACACACACACACACACACACACACACACACACACACACACACACACGGAATCTGAGGGTACCAGACTCTAATGTTCTTCCCTAAGGTTTTGGCTGTGTGTGGATGTCATCCGTAAATTGTCCCCCCACCCCACCACAGTACCATGCTGTTTCTGGGTAGTCACAGCCTAGCCCAGGCCCTCTTTTCAAAAGGCTGACATGAAATGGAAGGGCACAGCATCCTCTCCTGTCTTTAGATATGGGGGGTCCAGGGGATGGTGATGTGATCAGGTAGCCTGGTGCTCCCTAGAGTCAACTTGCTTGGCTCAAATTCCTGATCTGCTAGTGACCATCTTTATGACCTTGGCCGGCCCTCAGGGTGCCCATCTGTAATAGAGGATGACAGTGTAGCCTATTTCAGCTCTTATGAGGATATGAAAATCCAGGCATTGTGGGAAATACCTCCTGCCATATAAACTACAGAAATCACAGGGTGACAAGCTGCTTTGATACTTCCCACTGGTGCCTGTGACACATTAAAAGCCAGGCCATGCAGCCCCTTGGGTGCCAAGAATATATTATTCATCTTGGTACTAGAGGCTTCAATTCTTCTTCTATTGTTTTATGTGTATGCAGCTGGAGAGAGAGATCATTTATGTTTTATGTGTATGGTGTTTTGCCTGCATGGAAGTCTGTGTACCATGTGAATGCAATATCCAAGGATGCCAGAAGAGGGTGCCAGATCCTCTGGACCTGGAGCTACATTGGGCTATAAGCTGCTGTGTGGGTGCTGAGAACCAAACCTGGGTCCTCTGTAGCCCCCTTAATTTTACTCTCTCTCTCTCTCTCTCTCTCTCTCTCTCTCTCTCTCTCTCTCTCTTTCTCTTTGTGCGGGGGCTTGAACTCAGGGTCTTGCATAGGGTAGCCAAGTCTCTACTACTGAGCTGCACCCAGTTATTAACATCTCCACTGTTGGGAAGCCTCAGGAGGCTAGCAGATATGAGAGAGCCCAGTACTGCTTCATCATATCGCAAGTGTTTGATAAAATGAGTCATTGCTGAGATACCTAGGCTGAGCATCTTACAGATCATTGAGGCTCTCTGCCTTGGAGTGTCATGGGTTCCTCGAATGCAGCGACATAAACAGCTTCCAAGAGGTATCATGAGTCAGGTACCAAGTTTTTTTTTTTTAATAGATGGGTACCATTCTGCGTTTGGTGATGAGCTCATGGAGGTAGAGTCATTTGTTGTCTTTTGCAGGCACATAGTTGGCAGTCAACATGCACTTGCTGAATGAATTAATGATGCCATTTAATGATCCTTTACAATGTAGTGTCCTCATTTTATGAATTATCCTCATTTTGTGATTGCTAAAGGTAAGGAAAGATGGAAGCTTCTCAGACCCACAAGTTAGCAGAGTCAATGCCAAGACTACTATGTTCTTGTAAAACCCTCAATTGTTGTCTCAAATAGAACCGGAACCCTCACCTCCCCTTCTCTCTTCCATTGTTGCTTCTTCAAAATGAAGAAGTGATCCCAGACCCCAACTCTATGCTCCTATTGCTCCTGCCTTGCAGTGTGGTCCCAGCGAGATGCCTGCTTCCCGCCCTTGCCTCTCTCCATCAGCTGAGAGCTGTATTTCCTAGTTATGGGATTATGTCACTACCCTGGTCCAGTGGTTTCCCATCACTGTGGAAGGATGTCAAAATCCATTATCTTCCAGATCCCATGCTCACACCTCATTCTTACATCCTCCTCTCTATTTCTGCATCTCAAGCCACATTCTACCCACCTAGGTCATTCACACCCCAGGGTTTTGCAGCCACAGTGCCTTTGTTGTATAGGATGGATGAAAGGTGACCACTGAGGGCTGCTTCTCTTTCTAGAAAGGCATGGACTCCAGAAAAAGATGGATCTATTTCTCCACCAGTGGACTGGTCTGTGATTGCTTGGACCACTGAGACGGTAGAAGAGATGCGTCCTTTCTTTTGGAATGCAGTTGCCATCCTTCAGGGATGCTTACACAACCCACCGAGGACTTTTTGGAGGTTGGTTGATCCTCCCATGTGATAGCTCAAGGTGAGCCCCAGCACCAGCTGGACCAACTAGTGGCCTGTGTGAGTGAGCAGCCATTTTCCTGTTTCATCTGAGCCTACATGACTGATGCAGTACAAAGCAGAGATGACATGTTCCCTCTGTGTTCTGCGAAAGTGCAAAATCCAGTGCACATGAGTGGTTGTTCTAAGGCATCATGCTTGGGGGTGGCTTGTAACACAGCCAAAGTGAAACCGTGCACTCTGATGCCTGCCCCTCCATCTTTGTCTGGTTTCTATTCACTCCCCCCCCAGCCACCTTTATGGGCTGGGTTCCCTGACCACCTCGCCCCTAGAAAGCATCTCCCAGTAGCTAGTGGCTTCCCTCCATGCCTTCTTTACTGTCCTTACATCCTTTTTGCTGTCTGGACACTGTCCTTTCTATCTCTAACCTATCAGTCATTTGCCTATGGAGGTGGTGGGACAGTCATCCCCCTACGCCCCATCTAATGGCCAATGGACTGGAAACAGTCTGCATAAGCTAGAGCATTTACTCCACTGCTCACAGATGGCCCCCAGGGACAGAGCAGCATCGGCACAGAGTAGGTTTTCAGGACACACATACTAGACTCATCACTTTCATGAATGTTTTGTATCCTTTAGTTTCTTACTCCTGTAGCAACAAATGATAACGAATGTGGCTTAAAACAAGGACAAATTTATTACCTTATATTTCCATAGGTAAGAGGTGGAGAATGGACTATCAGGCTCAATTCCCTCTGGGGGCTCTATAAGAGAACCTGTCTTCTTGCTATTACTACAGGGACCTTTGTGATGGCATTGGCTAACCCACTGTAACCTTCTCATTACAAGATCCTTAGTTTATACCCATGAGGAAACAATCACAATTTGTAGTGGTTAAAATGTGGACATGGGGCTAGAGAGATGTCTCAGCAGATGGCTATGAAAATACGAGAATCTAAGTCCAGATACCAGAACCCATGTAAAGCTGGGTACAGTGTGATCCAAATACCCCTACTGTGAGCTGGGAGGTGGAGACAGGAGAATCTCCAGAACCTCAAGGGCTGGCCTGGTGTGCGCAGCAGGGAACAAGAGAGTCTGTCTCAAACAAGGTGAAAAGTGAGGTCTAGCACCTGAGGTTGTCTTCTGACCTTCAGGTGTACTGGGGCATGTGTGCACTCACACACACTGCACACACACACACACACACACACACACACACACACACACACACACACAGAGGCAAACACACATGCACAAGCATGGAATAATACGCTTAGACACATCACATACACGTGCACACTCTCAGATACATCGCCCATCACACACACACAACACACATATGCACTCAGGCAAACATACATGCATGAGCATGCGAGAATACACTCAGACACATGTCACCCACATACACACAGTCACTCTCAGTCACACCACACACCACACACACATATGCATGCAGGGGCATGCACGAGCATGGAAGAATACACTCAGACATCCATACGCACTCTCAGATACCACATCACCAATCACACACACAACACACATACACACATATGTGTGTAGGCAAACACATAATGCATGAGTATGCAAGAATACATTCACACACACCAATCACACACGCACACTCTCAGACACATCACACACCACACACATATATGCACGCAGGCAAACACACGTATGCATGTAGGCAAACACACACAAGCATGCGAGAATACACTCAGGCACATCGCACATACATGTACACTTTCACATACGCACACACACATGTGCGCATACATACTTTATGGGCATCTTGGGGTGGGGATTTCACTCTGTTGACTACAGAGCTGTTACCCAGCTAGCCTTTTCAGTGATTGGTTCTCTCTTTCTTGCCCAAAACCCCACACTCTTGGGTGCTGGGCTTTTCAGCACTGAGATGTGCCTTTCCCACGGCTTTTAACCATGAGATCTATTAACAATAAGGAGATTGGAGGACTTTTTAAAATGTACTGTTCTGGCAGTCTGCATTGTTGGTAAGTACTTAAATGC
Source organism: Cricetulus griseus (assembly GCF_003668045.3). Taxonomy (NCBI): domain Eukaryota; kingdom Metazoa; phylum Chordata; class Mammalia; order Rodentia; family Cricetidae; genus Cricetulus; species Cricetulus griseus. The sequence goes on along the minus strand of NC_048595.1, from coordinate 25,648,585 downwards.
AGGCCTGTTGGCCAGTATGTCCCTGCAGTTTCAGTATTTAAAGAGAATCTGAATCAAGACTGTTTGAGGTCTGTTTAGAGAGTTCTACATTGCATTACGACTTCCAAGGGACAAAGGTGCGCTGGCTGGAAAGCACACTGCTGGTTCTCAGTGGGATCCTCCCAAGGTCCCTCCCTGTGCTTTAGCCACCATGTCCCAAGTTATAGCCCAGACAAATTGCTGAGAACTTTTCCCCATTTGGGTCACTTGTATTTCCTTTGGAGACATTTTGGGTCTGATGGATAAGCCTGGGATCTTGATGGGTGGAAAGAACTTTAAAGAAAATGGGAAGAGGGCGTGATAAGGGAAGTTACAAGAAAGGGAACAAGGTGTGAGAGGTTCCCTCAGATCCAATATCTAATCTCTTCACCAATTTGTGACACAAACCTATGCGTGTCAGGCCCCATCTTACATGTTTGCTAAAGACTCACAAGCTTTCTCCTCCAGACAGTCTACCAAAGAAGGCCCACCATTCTCCCTGTTTCCTACATGCAGGCACAGAGAAGACAATGCTGTGGTCAGGGACAGACAGATGGGGTGGGGTTCAGGCTGTTTGCCATCAGGTCCCAGGAGGGAACTTTGGTGCACAGATCTCAGGAGGGAGCCCTTCTGCAGTATAGACCCCCGGAGGGAACCCTTATGCAATGCAGATCCCTGGAGGGAACCCATGTAATGCGGCACTGCTCCTCCTTCTCATCCTCCTGGGCTAGCTCTTTCTCATGGTAATGTCTCCTGATCAGTTCTGCCCTCTCACCCTATCCAGAGACACTCAAGCTGTGGGGTAAGGGGACACTCAGCTATGGGCCCTGGCCATGGGTAGGTTCCACACTCACCATAGGTGGCTTTCCAAAACATTAGTTTTCCAATTTCCTATTAGGTACACTGATGACTGAAGCTCAGTCATTGCTCTGGGATTGCAGTCATTGGTCAGGATCAGAGCTTCGTTGATTCTTGGGCCATCAGGTCTGCTTGGGAGCCCCACCCACTAGTTCAGACATCTTTGGATCGATCTGGGGACAAGCTGTGCCCACACAAGCTTGGTGGGATGGAAAAGTTTGGCTTCTGTTTAGGTAGGTGGTGTCCCCACCGAGAGAGTGGCACACCATCATACACACATGCCCTTCCTTTCCTCCCACCAGCAGTGAAGCATATCTTACAGATGGAGAAACTGAGGCAGTCTGCCTAGTGTCACACCTAGGAATAGGAGAGCCGCTCCAGGAAGCTGCGATTGCCTATGTCCAGGATCTGATTCTCTTTACGGCCTCCAAAGCAATGAATGTGTGGAGGAGACTGGCTCCTGGCACTTCCTTTCCTCTTCCCTCCCAAAGCCAAGGGGGTGTCTGTGGGGAACTCAGATGTGTGGCCACTACAGGCCTGCATGTTGTAGAGGAGAAATGGGAAATGAGAGGTGATGAGAGGTTTGTCTTCACGGAGGATATCTACATGGAAGACGGCAAGCAATGGGGCTTTCCTATGTGGAAGGGTGTGTGCACACATGCGAGCTCACCCGGGGAATTATCTGAGCCTCCAACGTGTGCAGTCCACCACGATGGGCTCAGAGTCCATGCTGATGAATGATAGAGACATTGCCCCGCCCCCTCTAAGCTACAATCCAGCATTGCTGTCTCAGAACTTTCTGGATGATGGAAATATCTGTGTTGCCCCATAGTGTAGCCACTGGTCACGGGTTGCTGCCGAACACTTGAAATGTGCTTAGTAAAATTTGGAACTGCATTCTTATTTTTATTTCATTTCAGTTAGTTTAAACGTGAACAGCCCCATGTGGCCAGTGGCAACACGGTTGGGCTTCGCAGGCTCTGAGGGAAGGGCAGACAATAAACATTAGCAGCTGCTTACAGACAGAGATAAGCACTGTGCAGGGCATGTGATACAGCACTGGCGAGCAACGGGGAATGACTGGGTGATCTGGGAAGAGCTCTCCAAGGAAGCAACATTTCAACAGAGGCACAGGGGATACGTGTGGGCCGTGAAGAGTCAGGGGAATGGTGAGAGGGTAGTGAGGCACTGGAGTGGGAAAAGGTGGGTGCTCTGAGATGGAGGGAGATCAGTTCATTCAGAGCGCAGTGAGCAAGGGGAGAGAGGGTATGGAAGGAGGATCAGGGCAGGAGAGGGGAAGGCTTTGATCCTGGAGACTTGTCAACTGAGCGAGGAATCTGCATTCATGTAAAGTGCGCTAGGCTATAGCTACATTGAAGTCTGCTCTGGCTGCTACGTGGAGAGCCGATTCTAGGTGGCAGTAGTGGCACCCAGGGACCAGGGAGGAGGTCCATAGCAATGGTCCAGCTGGGAGATGATGGTGTGGAGTAGAGCAAGGATGCTGGAGATGAGAGAAAGGATTGGAATCAAGATGTGACGTGAAGGTAAAGATGGCAGACTTTATAGCTAGCCTGGATAAAGGTGATGGAATCCAGGGTGATGCTCGGATAGTAGCCGGAACCACAGGCAAGGGATAGTACCATTTTCAGAGAAGAGAATGTTAAAAAAAATAAAACAAAAGGGTTTTAGCTGTTGTTGATCACCCAGATGGCGTTTGAAGTTGGAGACTTGTTTGAGTCTGCCGAATTGCTGAGGGCTGAGTATCTATACACCCTGTGGGGGCGGGCGTGCATTGATGTGTGAGCTTATCGTTGCTTTGGGTAAAGCCAATGCATGCATATGGTGTGGGATGAGTGTGTATGCATATCAGTGTCTGTGTTTTGGATGAGCATACATGAATGTGTACACACAACTGTGTATCTGTGGGTGGAATCAGTGGGTGTGAGTGTGTACATCTTTGTGTGTCTGTGTGTGTGCTGAGAATGTCTGTCCCTGATATAGGATGAGCTTGGAGCTGAGATTGCCTTCATGAGAGGTGTGTGAGGAGGTGTGTGTGTGTGTGTGTGTGTGTGTGTGTGTGTGTGTGTAGGATGAAGGTATGTTCGAGTTTGGAGTAGCAGCTCATTAACTTGTGCATAAAATGCATAAATTACGCACAGGGGCAGACTTTCACATCTCCCTTGTGGGGCATGAAGATTTGTGTATGCACACCTCCTTGGTGACACTATGTGTAAGGTCTGTGAGGTAGACTGCTTGGGTATATATGGTGGGGTAAGACAGTGTTCCAGGGGTAGGTGTTTGGACCCATCTGTGAGCTGTGAATGTGCCAGCCGGTGCCCTTTAGGGTCTCCTGTGCCTGCAAGTCACAGAGGCAGCAGCTTGCAGAGCATATTATGACATGTTTATAGGTCTCCCAACCTTAATGCATTTTAAATTTCCAACCCAGGGCGATCCCGGTGGACTGCAGAGCCATTTGTTTGTTTCTTGCTGTTTTAAAAAGAGAGTTTCCACGATATGGTCTCTTCTGCCTCCAAGCTGGAACCATCTCCTGGATCTTTTGGATGCAGATGGGAGAAAAATGCAGCTATGGTCTTCAAAGCAGGGTGGGTGGGAGAGTGGGTCTTTGAAGGTGAGATTGGGGATCGGGGTTCTTTTTGTGTGGAGGAGCCTCATGGAATCTGGGGTGGTAGGAAGAATGGAGAGGTAGAAAGGAACCAAGCCCCCCCTCCCACTAGGGTAGACCCAGGATGGGGTGGTCCATTCTTTCCCCTCTGCCTGAGGGTGTGTACTTACTCACTGTTTCTCGTGATACACATTCTCCTCAGGGCAACGTGACCTTTGGATGTTCAGAGCAACTCCTGGTACCATAGATCCTTCTCCAAGGTGTTCTTGGCACTCCTCAGGAGCCCCCATGTCTGTCTTTTACAACCACGAGTATCTTGTCACTTTTCATCTGTTCCACTCCAAGTCACCGTGCTGGTGAGACAGGTCTGGGTGGTGGAGACCCAGGGTGTCAGCTCTGTCCTTTACCTTCAGGGTCATCTTGCCAGCACCCACCCGCCACTGTTGCTGCCGCTTCCTCTCATTTTCAAAGACAAGTCTAACTGTGAAGTCCCACCTGGCCTGGAACATGCTGTGTCATTCAGGCTGGCCTCAATTTCACAGGGATCCTCTGCTTTTACCCCGCAAATGCTGGGATTAGAGGCATTTGCCACCATGTTGGGTGGCTTCTGTTTTTGCCGCTTGCTGGCTGTGTGACTGTGGGCAAGCTGTCTGATTTCCTCGTGCTTCAGTATTGCCATCCTTTCCAATGGAGATAATAAGAGTGTTAACATGATAAGGTCATTATGAGACTAGGATGACACATGTACAGGATTTACAGCAGGCACAATATGGCACCCTCACCGCAGTTGTTAAACATTTTAAACATGAGGAAATAAGCAAAATTTGCACTAAAGCCTACCACTCAGAGAACCCCCTTCCAGACATCTTTGTTTGCTCCAAAGCAGATACACTTGTTCTAGAAATGTGATTTATAATCTATGTTGTTTAGTTATTTTTTTCCCACTTAACCATATGTCTTGGAGATTTTTCTCTATCAGTCCACATAGATCTGCCTCATTCTTTGAAAATTAGTATTAACGAGCTTCAATGTATTGGCCCAATCTATCACTGACTTTGGGTGTAAAGACTGTCTGTGTTCAGTTTTTCACAGTTGTAAACACCACCGTAGACATATGCTGTGTGTATATCCTCTTGCACCGGGAATGTGTCCTTAGGTTGATTTCCGGAAAGCGGGAACAGGGTAAAAAGTATGAGCACTGCACAGTTTGATATGCGTGGCTAAGCTGCCCTTTGGAAAGGCTGTGCCAACTACACTCTTTCTGTTCTCTGTCCATGGCCTCTTCTTGGTGGACCCTTTTCATTTGATTCTGGGTCTAACCTGTGCCCTGACATAGGTCACTTGAACACAGAAGGAAGCAGGATGAACACATGTGTGCACATATGTGTGCACACACACTCCCATACACGTGCATACACTTTCACAAACACACTGGCAATGCACACTTGTTTTCAAATCAGTCCATGAGATGGCCTACTGCCTAGAAAGCTTGCCACCAAAGGCACTCCCTGAGTGTGGCTGGCTCCTCCTGGAGCGGGAAGGGTGGTGACCCATGAAGCATGAGGAAGCCTGTTGAAAAGTGACTTTGATGAATGTTAGGAGTCTAGCTCTCCAGGCTGCAGACTGAAGAAGCCAGGTTGATTTTTACTGGATTTTGTATGCAGGCAGAAGCTTCAGTGACAGACTGCCCTTTTCAAAGATGGCTGCGACATTATCTCATCCTCCTGTGCTGTGTGCAGTGGAGCTGTGCAGGGCTCCCACAGGAGGTGGAGCCTGACTCTCTCTACAGTCTTGTCTTGGAATGACTGGTTTTTTGTTGGTTTGTTTTTTGATTTTTTTGAGACATGGTTTCTCTGTGTAACAGTCCTGACTGTCCTGGAACTCACTTTGTAGACCAGGCTGGCCTCAAATTCACAGAGATCCGCCTGCCTCTGCCCTCTCCCCACCAAGTGCTGGGATTAAAGGCTTGCACTGCCACCACATATCGGCTTGTGATGACTTTAAGCAGTAGAATCTGGTGGAGGGGACTCCCTTCTGGCGTATCTGAGCTGCACCTTTGGTGGCTGCTTTATGTCCCAGAGTTTTGGGTTAACTTGATGCACAACCTTAATAAGGCGAGCATTTATCAACTCTTCACTTGGGAAGGCAGTCTGGAAAAGTGCCACCATTTTCATCCTTAGTGTATCTGGGGCTCTCATTAATAATGTAGGTTCCTGTCTTCCTGACCCGTGGAGGAACTGATTCATTTGTCTCAGTTAGGGATGGGAACTGGGGCTATGTATTTTTAAGTGAATACTATAGAAAATCCTGACCACATTTGCTACCTAAAACTAAACTTTGGCATATTTAAGAGCAAAGGCCATGGAGTCAGAAAGATTTGAATGCAAATTCCGAGGCAGTGTTTACCTTTTCTCTGTGCCTTTTCTCCTTAACTGTAAAGAGCAGGCTATTGTATCTGTAAAGAGCATCCTTTGCTCATGGCATCGTGGAGGAGCTTAAATGAGATAACACCTGATTAGCATTGTCCTGACACGTGGTAAATGCCAAGGAGCTGACACTACCATCCTGGCATCATAGTGCAAGAATTCTTAGCTAAGGTCTCGCCTCTGCCTTTTAACAGTTTTTATTTAGTTTTTAATTACGCTTTTAGCATACAAAATGATGGAGTTCATTATAACATTTGATTATATATATATATATATATATATATATATATATATATATATATATATTGCACATACCAGTGAATCTAGATTACACATGCCCTCTGGCAGTCAATGGGAAAAAACATTGTGTTCCAGCAGGAATGGGGCCCACAGTTTTCATCAGTTTTACAGTGTCCTTTAAATAAAAAAATGGAGGAAAACAAATAAACAAACAAACAAAGTGTCCTTTTTCTAAAGAAGATGGAGTGTGCTCAGAGAAAGTTGCTGCTGCCTGATCAGGTTCTATAGCCAGGGGCCTGTTTTCCTGCTAGCAGAAGCCATGAAGGGAGACCTTCTAAAGCTTCCTAGGGTCACTGTTGGGGACTCAGAGAGGGTACAAGACAATGGAACCAGCATGGACAAAGACCCAGGGGAGGGACAGGACTGGAGTTCATAGGAGGTCACTTGAAATCTGGTGATTCCTGGAATGCCCAGCCTAGGAAGTTAGACTGAGGAACCAGAGCACCCAGACAAGTTTCCCTGAAGGAAAGTGTTAGGGTTACCATTGTGATTCAGCACGGAAGCCTATGGCCTGGCTGTGAGGGCAAAGGCTCCTTAGTCAGGTTCGGGATCAGTCAGGAGCCAGGGATAGCTCTCCACAGGGTGGTCTTCCAAAACAGGTCTTGAAGAGCTGACCACAGCCAACTACTTCCTGCTCCACCCAGGTGCAGTTGGCCTACTCCTGTGGCTGGGACACTAGAGCCTGGGTAGTAGAGTAAAGAGAGGCAATGACACTCCTTGTGTGACACTGGGAAGACTGCCCCTCTGCTGTCCTTGGGTTTCCTCATTAGTAAAATGATAGATTAGGAGAGCCAGGGGGTGAGGAATTGTGGCGGCTTTGGTCTCTTTTTTTCAAGTCCTGATGTCACAGGGTAGGAGTAGCAAGCCAGTGTTGACCTCTGGGCTATCACTGCAGGCATGCTGTGTTAAATTGGATTCTGAGGTGTAATTCAGGCTTAGGAAAGAGCTAGCCTAGATCAGCAACATCTGTGGACCTTGGCCTTCGCTGTTAACAGTTAATCAGAGGACTCAGACCTCAGCTTAATCACTGTTACAATTTCACCTATACGGCACCCAAACATTTTTTTTTCTTTGCTGTACGTATTTCCTAAATATCTCTTTTGAAATGATATTGGCTACTTACATGGTTGTGAATCAAGATTATCAGAAAGCAGATACGAAGGGCTGGGCTGGGCAGATGGCTCCTTGTTAAAGCACTGACTGTGCAAGCACAAGGTCCCAAGTTCAGATCCCTAGCACCAGTAGGAGGTGCTGGGTGTGATGGCTGAAGCCTGTAACCCACAGTCCTGGAGAGGTAGAGACAGGTGGCTGGCTACCTGGCATCTGAAGGCCAGTAAAGACTAGCCAAATTGGCAAGTTTCAGCTTCAGCGAGAGATCGTGTCTCAAAAACTAAGGAGGAGAATGGCTGAGGAAGATGCCTGACCTCGACAGGCATGTGTATGCACCTGTATGTCCATGTAGCCAAACATGTGCACACCAACAGGTGCGCCCCCCTCCGGGGGTGTGCGTGTGTGAAAATCTAGATTTTATTCCTGTCCCTTCCCCTTCTCTCTTCCTTCCAAGGTAATTATTTTTATTTATGCTTGCTTTCTCTTTCTTAGCTAAATTTGAAAGTTATGTAAGGCACTGGTATGTTTTCGGACTATTTTTAGATCAATAAATGGACCAACCCATTATTTACTTTTTGTTGCACAAATTTCTTTCTTTTTTAATGCTAATCTTTTTATTATGGTATAAAGTGTACCCTGGAAGGTAAGCAAAGCTTCTTCTGGAGGCTCTGCGATTTGACAAAGAAGTGAGTCACCCAATTACTTCTCAGGTTAAGCGAGATGAGTGCCCGTCACTCGCCGTGTGTTTATTAATGTGTGGGTGTGTTCTGGGAAGCGCCTGCTTGTGTCTTTGGCTCATTATTTAACTGCATTGTCTGCCTTTTTACGATGAATGGTCAGGGCTTCTTTATACATTCTGGCAGAGTCTACCTCTAGCTACAAATATTACAACCCCCTCCTCTTCTGCTTGTTGGTTCTCCAACTCCCTTTGAGGATGACGTTGAACTCTGCCTCAGTTTCCCAAAGTCCTGTAAGTGCAGGCACGCGCCACTATGCCTGGCTCCGTGCCCTTTACTTCACTGTCTCTGTGCCGTCTACATTTTTAGGTAATCTGATTTATCGATCTTTTCCTATATGGCCAGTCGGTTTTTTGCTTAGTTGTATTATCTTTAACATTTAGCTTGTGTGGAATTGAAGTTTGCGCATGAAGAGGAAAGGCTGTAAATCATGTCATCCTGGTTAAGTGGCAAGGAATCCCAGGACAAACGCTACCTGAGGTGTCTATTAACATGTCAAAGTGCATGCCGGTCGGTCACCAGGTTCTCCTAGCATCTCCCAGTACCTGTTCCAAAGTCCTGGCTCCTCTTGGCACTTCTCATCCTGTCTCCTATCCTAAACCTCCGAGGTCCTTGAATTTCACTCCCCCGCCCCCTGCTGCTTCCAATTGCTATATAACTCAGCCATTTTACCATGTGCTCTCTTTGGCTTGGCTCTTGGTCCTTGTTCTCTTTGTTCCTCTCTGGTCCTTGGCTCCTTTCTTCATCTGTTTGCCCCCTCTCCCCTCCTCTGTTCTCTCATGGCCTGGTCTATTCTGCGGGCCATGCTCAGTCTGGACTCTTCCAGATGCCACTGTCTGTTCTCTCCCTCATATCTACATCACAAACTCTCTCCTCAACCATACCTAGATGTGGTCATATACTCATTTTCATCCACTCCCAGACCCCGTGTGGATATTCCTGGAGACCAGCTCTATGTATTGTAAAGACTTCCCTCCAGGCCTTTAGGAATTTTGTTTAAAAATGTTCAGTATCAATTTAATCAGGAACTCAATGTGCTGTTTTATTTTTGTAAAATACGTTAAGATAGATTCGTAGGAAAATAAAAAAATAATCTGCACCGCCTCACCTAGACTCCTGTCCACGTACACTTTAGGAGAGTCATCGGTGAGATATTGAAATCACAGCAGTGTATAAGGGAGGATTTTCTGCAGGAGTAAATTTTAAAAATTCCTCAGGAGTTTATGATAGGAACATGAGAATAAATATAAAGAAATATAAAAACTCATACATTTATCTATAGTGATTAAGAGGCAGGCCTTGTCTTTTTCAATGGCTTTTGCCCACCTAGACATAAATATAATTTCTTTTAGAAGGGGTAATAAGCTCTGTACTGTGCAGCTGGGGAAAATGGCTTATGTTTATACTCCTAGCACTTAGAAGGTGGAGGCAGAAGGACCACCAGGAGTTCAAGGCCAATGTGGACTATATAGTGAATTCCAGGTCAGTTGGGACTGTAGAGTGAGGCTCCATCTCAAAAAGCCAAAACAAACAGCAAACCAACAACCACAAAAACACACAAAACCATTTTATGTTGCACCCTTAATTCTTAAAGTTTCTTGAACAACTCTTTATGTCAATGCTATGTTTATACGCAATTATTTTAGTGGCTACCCATGATGATATGAATGAGAATGGCCCCCATAGGCTCATATGTTTGAATATTTGGGACCCAGGTGGTAGAACTGTTTGGAAAGGATTAGGAGGTGTTGTCTCATTGGAGGTGTCATTGGGGCTGGACTTTGAGGCTTTAAAAGACTCACAGAATTTCTAGTGTGCCTCTCTGTCTTCCGCTTATGGAGAAGCAGAAGTCAGAGTCTCCCTGGTCATTGTGTTTTATCACAGCAACAGAAAGTAACTAAGACACCATGTGCTCCTGAAGTGCTATATGGACTATAGATACCCCATGCTCCTAATACCAACTCATCCTTTTCTCTTAGGCTCCCTCCTATAGCCTCCAAATGGTTCCTACCATTAGACCTTAGTTGTTAGACCAAATGTCCCTTTCCCAATTCTCTTTCCTTTCCTGCTGCTCCCTCATCCAATGAACATTATTTTAGTGGTTGTACTTCTAATCAGGTTAATTTACCACACCTGATAGATACTTTTTTTGACATCTAAGTGGACCCACTAAAGACACAAAGTTACTCTGTAGGCTTTAAAACTTTACATGTGTAAATGGTATGTTACTATAAACACCCTTTGTAGATTGCCTCCTTCACTCAAAATTATACTTAAAGGTTTTATCAGTATGTAAATTTTTTTTTAAAAAAATAGGTAGGCTCTCATGTGGCCTGGGCTGGTTTTGAACTCATTTTGCATCCAAGAATGACCTTGAACTTCTGCTCCTCCTTCTTCCACCTTCCAAGTGCTGAGATTACACGTTGTGTGCAACTATACCAGGCTTTTAGAAGGTGCTGGGCATTGAATTCAGGGCTTTCTGTATGTTAGGAAAATGCAATATCAACTGAGCCATAACCCAGCCCTGTAACTTCCATTTATTCATTAACATTATTTTACATTTATTCACCCATTATTATGTGTGTGCCCGTGTGTGTGTATGTGTGTGTGTGTGTGTGTGTGTGTGTGTGATCAGAGGATAACTTTTGGGTGTGAGCTCTCTCCTTCTACCATGTGGGTTCTGAGGTGACAAGGACTGAGCTCAGGTGGCCAGGCTTGGCAGCAGGCTGCTTTACCTGCTGGGCCATCTAGTCAGTTCCACTGGTTAATTTTTAAGCATGGTCTAGTGACCCATATATGAGGATTTCATAAACGCTCATCCACTTCCCACTGATAAGAATAAATAAAGAATGATGCTCTCTTACTGTGTAATCTGTAAGAATTCCTTTGCAAATCACACCCAGGTTTAGAATTGCAGGGGCTGTGGTTAGACTTTAGTAGTTATTATCTGTGAAATTGTTCTAAAATGGCTACAAATTTACAATCTCCTCAGTAGTGTATAAAGCTTCCTGTTGCTTTGTATCTTAACCAGTCCTGGCACTGTTTATATATACACATATACATGTATAAAATTAAATTTTTCAACAATTCTTTTATTGTGTGAGAATTTCATAAGTCATAAAATACATTTTGATCAAACTCACCCCCTTTTTCCTTCCAATTCCTCCTCTATTCCCCTCACCACCTTCCCCTCACAATTATAAGTACTCTTTTTTTGTAACCCACTGAGTCCACTTAGGGCGGCCTGTATGTGTGTGGGTATAGAACTATCCACTGGAGCATAAATAACCTCACAGGGGCTGTATCGAGGAGAAAACCGACTCTTCCTCTTCCAGCAGCCATCAATGGCCAATAGCTCCTTGGCAGGGGGTGGGACTCAAAAGCTCCTCCCCCATCTATCTGGGGTTCTTGGTTGGCTTGATCTTATGTGGGTCTTGTGCAAGTAGTCACAGATGCTGTGAGTTTATGTGTTTAACGGGACATTTAAGTAAAAATCATATTTATTTATTTATTCATTTATGCCATAGCCTGTGTGTGGAGGTCAGAGGACAATTGAGTTGATTTTCTCCTTCCATCGTCCAGATGGTAGCAGGTACCATTCCCTCTGAGCCATCTTGCCAACCCTGTGCAGCTATTCTACATGATGTCCCACAAACGTCCTTGTGCACTTGTTTTCCTTAGAATAATTTCTAGAAACAAGCTGTATTTAAGATGTGTAGTTAAGACTTTTGGTCCTGACTGGTGAAACTGCCGGGGGAGCAGGTTTTGAAAGGAAAGGGGGCCCTCTCATGGCAGGTTTCTGGAATAGCATCAAAGAGACAGTGTAATAGACACAGCTGATTTTCTGCACTGGAGTGCTGTCATCTGGGGACCACTTCCCACCCAAAGAGTGGACACCATGGTGTATAGTTCTGATGTCAGCCAAAGAGAGAGAGATGCCCTTAGCCATCACCATCCTCATGGATGGGAGGGTTTTAGGCTTTGCATTACATACAAGAGATATAAGCAAGTCCATGGACAACCGGACAGTCTCAGTGAGCATTAAAAGTGCACCCATGGTTAGAGCCGGAAGGATGTAACCCTATAAAAATATGTGTGTGATACATCAGATGATGAGCCCCTACCGTGAGGGCTCAGTGCTAATTGTGGATTATTGACTTCATTGGGCTTATAAGGCTTGTATGTGTACACAGTTTGTGTGTGCGCGCGCGCGCGCGCGCGCGCGCGCGTGTGTGTGTGTGTGTGTGTGTTAGGTAGATAGAGTAAGATGGTGATGAGGGTGAGGAGAAGGTGAGGCTGGAAGGCAGGAGCGAAAGGGAAGGGAGAAAAAGAGATAAAAAGCCTGCAGGTAAGAAAGTAGGAACCCACTGGCACCGTGAGAGTTCCAAAAGTGTGCCGGAGTGTGTGTGGAATGATCAGGGAGGAAGGAAACACGGGAACAGGCCTGAGTGTCCAAGGCACTGAAGAATGAAAGTCTCTGGCATTGCAGCATGGCTAAGGACTCCTCTATCGGGCTGGGACGCTTTGGCCAGTGTCACAAGATAGCTGTTGTGAGACTCCCCACCTCCAGGTGATCAAGAAGTGGAAGACCCACAGCTCTGGGCCAGGGACCCATCGCTGAGGGAGCTGCTTCTGCCATGCTCACCTTGGAAGAGGGAGAAGGCTGCTAAAAGATGCTTCTAACTCGTGACCCTCTGAAATGTGCACCCAGGGCAGTTTCAAGGATGACTCCCAAACCGTCTCCATCCTGACTCCTCCTTGAATGGCCTCTTGGATGTGCCACAGCACATGGGCCACTTCCCATGGGAGCAGGTCCGGCACATCGTGGCATGCAGAGCTTAACACTGAGTGGGTGAAAGACGGGCTCCTCAACAGTTCCCTCTTGCAAGCATTTCCATTTCTGGGATGACTAGTCACCGATACCATCAATGTCACTCTTCAGCTGGTCATTGTTTTTCCTTTTCCTCTGCATGTGTAACTTGCCAACAGATTCTCTCTGTTTCTGTGCTCTGCCTCCATGGTTTCCTCTTTTCCACTGCAGGATTCTGGGGTGTGGAGGCGTGGGAGGAAAAAAGCGTGGATGAAGGAAGGTCTGTATGCAAGGACACTGCTGGAGGAAAGTGTCCCTCGTGGCACTTACTGCCACTCACATAGTTCCTGTCTCTGACCCTCCTCCAATTTCCTATTTCCTTTGTCATAAACCTCAGATTCCTGAGCTTGGTCTTCCGGGCCACAGCCTTGGTCTCTGCCATCGTTGTTTATATCATCCATTTCTCTTTTGAGTGTTTCCTGTCCCTGCCTGTGTGTGGTCTCCTCAATCTTCAAGCCTATCCTGCCTTTATCTCTGGGTTCTGTAATCTTCCCTCTTCACTAACTAGTCCTGTGTTCAGTCACTTCTCTTTTCACGGAACTGTGAAAAGAGAAGTCACACCTGAGACCCTGTTTCTGTGGGTGCTGGGTGGTGATTGGTACTCTCTCTGGCTGTGGCATACCCAGCCAAAGTCATGTGTACCAGTCATGATGCTCACTGGCCATCTTTCATGTTTCCAGTGTTGGTCTGTGTGTCTCGTATGCTTACTTTTCAACCTTCACAATAAATGTATGAATTTCATTCAAATGAGGATTGAGTATGTCGGACTGCATAGCTGCCAGGCCACGGCCAGACGGGGCTGTGGGGACAATGGGCTCAGTGGAATAAGGATAGAACAGGACCTTGGCATGCTGCTGAGGACACCAGGACTCCCTTGTGGGTGTTGGGTTCTGGGGGAAAGAGGGAAGGAAAGAGAGATGCAGCTAGCTACGGAGTCAGATGGAGCTAGAGTCTGTTCCTGTCTGGGAACAAGAGAGAAGCTGTAGGTGCAGGTCCTTGAGGGGACAATAAGGTAGCAATTCCCCCCAGAGCTGACTCTGGCCAGCGGAGGGACTTTCTTCCTCTGAAACAGGGAGGATGTGGGGGCTGTTGGGAGGAGGCAGTTGGTATCACAGTATCAGGAGATAGAGATATCTCAGTTAGGAAAGTGCCTGCTATACAGTATGAGAACCCGAGTTTGGATCCCCTGATCCTGTTTGAAAGCTGAACATGGGGGTGTGCTACTCTACCCCAGGACTGGAGGTAGAGACAGATGGATCCCTAGATCTTATTGATTGGCCACATCAACTGACTTGATGAGCTCCAGGTTCAGTGAGAAACCCCATCTCAAAAAATAAGACAGTCACCCCAACAAAAACCTGTGGTCTCTGTATGTATGTACACATGCATACATATCTGTGCTCACACCTGCACACACATGAACAAGTTCATACCAACACACACACACACACACACACACACACACACACACACACACACGGGAGAGAGAGAGAAGAGAGGGGAAGGGAGAGAGAGAGAGAGAGAGAGAGAGAGAGAGAGAGAGAGAGAGAGAGAGAGAGAGATGGCACAGAGACAGCAGAGACACTGGTAAATAGGGGTTGCTAACATCTGAAAAAACAGTAGTTTATCCAGAGCCAAAGGACCAGGAAGTAGGCCTGTCTGTGGCACAGCTTTAAGAACCCAGGACCTTCCTGGTTTGGGTAGTGCTTAGCCAAGCAGAGTTGGTTATTGTGTGTCATAGAGTATGGCTTTCTCTAGAGACTAGGTGAGCTCTCCCCCCTCCTATTCTCAGTCCAGGCTGCTAAAAGGATCTTGTTGTGGTTGCCAATGAATTTGCTGTGATCCCTAACTTTGATTCAAGCAGTCTTCCCTGGAGAGTAGTGCTTGGAGACAACAGCCAGGCCATGTAGACGGTCTCGGCAGGTGTGCTGTCCGTCGGCTGCCTGGCCTGTCTTTCAAGTCTCCCCAAATTATTTAGTCAACTACTAGATGGTTAGACTGTCTCAAGTTCAAAGGCTAGCAGGCTGGAAACAGACATCTGAGGGACCTGCAGACATCTTAGCAGAGGAATATTAAGATATGTCAGGCTGGCCTTATCAGGAGGCCGGGCAGGGATCAGAAGGAATACATTTTTGTTCTGTGAGCTGGAGCGCTCAGGAGTCATCCTCTGATGTCAGGCCCATAGGTAGATCTAACTTCTGGGCAAGTTTCTTAGTCACGAGAGGCTTGGGTGGGGGAGAGAGCAGCTGTGGCCTGTGTTCCCTGGCACCTTGGGGATCAGTGTATGTGGGTGTCCGGGTGGGGGAAATGGAGAAGCTGGGTAGGGAATTCTGTGCCCCACTCCTTTCTCAGTAGAGGGAGAAGCTTTGGTCTTAATTGTTTTATAAAGTGTAAGTTAATTTTCTCATTGCTTCGATTAAACATGACGAAAGCAACTTAAGGGAGGGACAGGCTACTTTGGCTCATACTTTGGGGGAGACAGGCTGCTATCATGGCAGGAAGGTATGGTGGCAGAAGCAGGCAGTGGCAGTCACATGGCATCCGCATCCAGGAAGCGGAGCACAGACAGGAAGTGGAGATGGGCTCTGTAAGATCTTCAGGCCCTCCCTCAGTGACCCACTTCCTCCAACCAGGATCCACTTCCCAAAGTTCCACCAATCAAGTGGAAACTCAGTAGGGGGAAAAGGCAATGGACACACCTTTGTTTGGCCTTCACAGTGTCACTAGCTAGGGACAGATTGGCTGACCAGGTCTGGCCTTTTCTGATTCCAAGATGGTGCCTTGTTACTGTGCCCTTCAGGGTAGATAAGCAGTGCTCTTGCAGTGTCAACATCTTCCTCGAATCTTTTATAAGATCATTAATGGCATTAATTATGAAAGGCCCAATATTATCACATAGGTGATTAAATTTTAGCACTTGAATTTTGGGGGCCATTCAAAATACAACATTATCTCCCAAATTTCACAGGAGGAGGAGGAAGAAGTGAAGGGGGAGGAGACTTCTTCTTCTTCTTCTTCTTCTTCTTCTTCTTCTTCTTCTTCTTCTTCTTCTTCTTCTTCTTCTTCTTCCTCCTCCTCCTCCTCCCCCTCTCCTCTCCTCTCTCCTCCTCCTCCTCTTCCTCCTCCTCCTCTTTCTCCTTCTTCTTTGAAGCAGGGTTTCTCTGTATCTTTAGAGCCTGTCCTGGAACTTGTTCTATAGACCAGGCTGACCTCGAACTCACAGAGATCCACCTTCCTCTGCCTCCCTGAGTGCTGTGATTAAAGTCATGCCCCACCACCGCCTGGTCTAGGTCCCTATTATTTTAAAGAAATCCTCAAAGCAGTGGTAGATGTTTGACATGAGAACCATCAGCTCTGGCTCCAACTTGGACTGGCTGTATAAGCCAGGCACCCCCTGGACCTGTCATATAACCACAGTGAGCTGTGATGTGCAGAATGGCATAACAAAGTCTTCTTGATTGAGTGGAACAGAAGGCTGAGGTAATGAACGCCAGAGCAAAGTATGTCGTGAAGGTGCGTTGAAGCCATTTCTTTTTAGAGCTCATTCTATAGCAAGTGCCTGTTTTGTGTTTTCATCATCCCTGCTCCCTCCCATACCCCAGAAGGCATGTTAACATTGCCCAGCCCTCTTCCCACTGAGCAGCAGCAGAAGCCAGGCACATAGAGGCGGTGTGACTCCCTGAGACCTGTAACCAGATCATAGCAACTGGAAACCCAGTCAGGGGGAAAGGACCTTGGGACAGTCTTAGTGTTGGCCCTTTATTCGGGCCACACAAGTTTTTTGAGTCCCTAAGTATGTACTTGGCATGTTCTAGAAGAGAGATTCGGAGGTCGTTGAACCTGTGTACCAGAGCCACTTAGCACGATATTCACCTCTATTATTTCCCCTGCACAGATGGGACCTGAGATCACCAAATCCCTGTTGTACTGTGGCTTTGCCAGCTTTGGGCCATGTAGCTGCTGTTTCTGAAGGTGCCCTTTCTCCCCTCTCCACTGGAGAAACAACTTTTCACTCACCAAGGCCTGATATTCCCTGCTCTGCACAGTCTTCCTTGCTCATTCTCTGATGGAGTTTATTTCATATAACTGGTATGTTTATGTTAACAAATTTCCATTCTATCTGAGATGATCTCAAGTGTTTATATTCAAGTTGTCACAGCTAGGGCTTGAGCCAGGCTTTGAACTTGGACTTCCTAACAGCAAAGCCGGTACTAGCTCACAAAGTTACAGGCTCCTGTTTTGGGCTCCCAGATCACCCCTGTTTCACTGAGGACCCCAGCATCCTCGATGGTGATGGTGCATTTGCTGCTGAGGACCCTGGGAGGTACAGCAGTCACCAGCTTCAATGCCACGCCTGTCACCGGCCACCCTTTCTCTTTGCTACGCCACCCATCACTCATGATGGATGATCATGGATGTGGTTCTGACTAACAGCCCCTTTCATATTTCAGCCAAGGAGACTGACAGAGGAAAGCTGGGATTCACATTCAGGTTTGGCTTTTCCCAGAGCCCTCCTGTCTTTGTTTTAAAGTGCAGTCCTGGGGATTAAACCCAGGGCTTCACCCAGGCTCAGAAAATGTTCTACAACTGAGATACAGCCTCGGTCCTCCTCCTCTTCCTCCTCTTCCTCCTCCTCTTTCTTTTTGAAACAGGGTCTCTCCAGGTTGCCCATGCTGGCCTTGAACTTGCGATCCTTAACCTGGGATCAGAGACTTGTGGATCATGCTTCTCCTGGACATGTTCCATTAGTCCCTGTATAGTGTGGGGCTACAGAGACAGATGCCACTGAGCTGGCACCCACAAGGTAGTCCCTGTCAAATGGGGAAGACACATCATGATATGAATACAGAAAGGTAACCCTGAGAGGCAAAGAGAGAGTTTTCATAGGTGAGGGGATACGTGAACAGAGATTTGAAAGTTGAATAAGAATCTTCTGGAAGACAAGGAGGAAGAAATATAGCAAGTGTATAGAGCAGGAGAGAGAGAGAGAGGGGTGGGCTCGGGAGCCTGTGTGGTAGAGAAGATGGCTGTTCAGACATTCCCCTGCCCACTTTGTTCCCCTTTCTTTGCAGCCTCTGGCAGAAGCTGAAGAGAGAGTGGCAGCTGTGGGCTGCTGGGTACACCCACCCTGCTGGAGTTCTCATTTCCTCTCTCACACCTGTCTGTTGGAAAGGTACTGGAAGAAAGCTCTGCAGGATTCTCCTCAGCACTGGGGCAGAAGAGGAAATGGTGGGGACAGTCTTTCTGGGCACTGGAGCCCCACACCTGCTCTCCATCCCTCTCAGTGGAACGGCTCAGCTTCCAGCATTGCTGCAGCGGGAAGCAAGACCAGCTATTCTTGCATGCCTGCCTGAGGCTCCTAGAGCCTTGCTGTTAAGGACCTGAGGGCCAGCTCCCTGTTGTAGGATGAATGCCAGGTGTCTTCCTCCTGGCAATAGAGGGTCTGGGTGGCTCAGGTGGGAGGGTGCCTGGCCTATCTGCCCTCGGCAGGAGAAACTGTGAGTCCCTTGTCCATGGACTCTGTCCACTGAGACCATGAGCTCAACTTGTCCCAGCCTGGCTCTGGGCAGAGAGCCAGCATGGCTGGGACTGGGTTGGTGTCATCTGTGCTTGTCTCGGAGCTTGGAGCTTTAGAGTCCCTGAGCCTAGAGTTTCTCTCACTGCAGGTACTGCTGCCAAATGGCAGGGATCCTAGTGTTGCCTACTCTGTGGTAGGATGTGGCACGAAGTGTCACCAGAGAAATGAAAGGCTCTTTCTGGTTTCCATTCCCCCACTGAAGTCTGGGGACCTGATTCACCCCAGAAACTCCATGCCCAGCCCAAGAAGATGCTGTCACAGTTTCCTCTTTGCCCATGCCTGCATTGGACCAAGGGACAACCTCAGATTAAAACTAATTTGACCACACATCCTTGTGGTCACTAATTTATCCACATCTGAAATGAATGTGGCAATGTAAAATCTGGGCTTTCTTCTGCCTACCCACCTGCAGGGCAGGGCCAGTCTCCTGGCTCAGCGTGTCCCTTAGTCTCAGATGCACCTGTTGCTTCTTGTTGGGCTGTTGAGAAGGACTGGCTGGACTCCTTGTTCACCGAGGCTGTAATATGGGTCATACACCCTGTGCTTTATCTGATCCTCGTATTCATTTGTGAACATGCCTAAATCCCCTGTGAACATGTATCTTGTGTGGCTGGAGCAGGTCAGTAACTTGTATAAGCCCTTTAATGTAAACATATGCATATGTCCATCCATATGTAAAATGTAATCTATGTGTATGTGTGTCTATGTGTGTATGACTTTGTCTGAGATGGGCCTTCTACCCACTCCCTTCCTGTAGTATTAGCCGGCACTGGGCTGGCTCTTGACTGAGGGAGTGGAGGCAGGGCCTTAGATTATTGGAACTGCCCCATTTGTGGCGCTGGTGCTCTCCCAAGTCTCTGGGTCCTGTGGCCTCAACTCTGAGTAAAGTCTATCTGGGGCCTTTTTACTTTGGAAAGTTCATTTCTGCAAAAGACATGAAAGTCCCTATCAATCCAGACAGTGTTAGCTTCTATTCTAGTGTCGTCACCTTGGCCTGAGTCAGTCTCTTCCCTGCCACCCACACCTGGCTGTTACCTTTTTGGGATGGAGAGCCTGAGGGAGGGGTCCCTGGCTTGGTGTGGCTGATCCTAAGGCCTGGATCCTCAGAGGAATTCAGTGGTAGCATAGCACCCAGGCCATGTTGGAGGTACTCCCTGGGACCTTGGGAGTGATAGAGGGACAGTTGTCCAGAGTGTCCCCTTCCCAACAAGTCTCTGGATAGGCAGGGCCTCACTTGTGGAGAAATTACCAATTTAAATAGGAAATGCAAGCAATTTGGATGGAACCCCAGGATGGCAGTTTGAGAGCTCATTCGCTGCCCCGTGGGGGTTTGATTACAACCAACTTGGCTGATAACATGCAGTGAGGGCCAGAGAAATGGTTTCCAAGGAAACTCAGATCTGTCTAAGCCCCTCTGGCTCGGGTAGGAGCCAGGACTGCCTGGGAAATCAGAGGTTGTGCTTGGTCCCGTAGGCTCTCCATTCTTTGTGAGCCCCCATATCGCCCACTCAGCATCTACCCATGCGCCTCCAAAATTGGCTTGCACTTCCATTTCTGCCCATGCACATTTTTTTCTTCTTGGTCTGTTTGGTTCTTCAGCCTCCTTATTTATCTCAGTCTAGGCCTTCACAGACTTAAACGCTTGGGAAAGTTGGCCAACAGTGATTAAATAAAAAAAAAAAAAAACCTAATTGTCATTATTCATGCAATAGCTATACCATTCCAGAAAACTGATGAGTTTATTTCTGTTGGCTTACATCTTCAAAGCAACCTTATGAACTCTGTATTCATCAACCTTCATGTATGTTTTTTAGTGGAAACTACATTTCCCAGGATTCCTTGCTATCAAGTCAAGTCATGTGATGGTTCTGGCCAATGGAATATGGTCAGCAGTAATAGCTTCTCCTTGTGTGTCTGGCCTCTGAAGAATGTCAGGCACAGTCTCCCATATACACACTTACTTTTCCTCCTCATGGGATGTTGAAGCAGAAACTCTAGTGGAACACTCAGCCACTGAACTGAATTCTGTATAACCCTGGATAACTTCCCCTAGCTTCCCTTCACTTTCATTGGGCTGTAGTTTTATGTTTGTTGAGTCACTGAGATTTGAAGAGTTGTTTATAAGGCTGTTGCCTAGCCTGCAAAAAGACATTTGTATCATGGTCTATCTAGGGATGAAATGATTCAGTATACTAAGTAATCTCTCCACCCCACTGTGTGTGTGTGTGTGTGTGTGTTGTGTGTGTGTGTGTGTGTGTAGGAAGGCCTGAGGCTGACTTTGATCTTTCTCCCAGTTGCTCTCCACCATAGTGGTTGAGAGAGTCTTCTTTTAGAACTTATTATTTTGGCTAGGCTGGCTGGCCAGTGAGCATCAGGGATCTATCTGTCTTCAGGGTTGGGGTAATAGATGTGGACCGAACCAGGTCCTCATTTTTATGCAGTAGGCCCTTTATGGACTGAGCCACCTCTCCAGCCTGATACAAAGTCATCTCTAACATCACACAGCAAATGAGTTCTAATAAAGATTTGCTTTTTTTTTTTTTTGAGGCAGGATCTCACGTAGCTTGGGTGAGCCCCAGACTTGCTATGTAGCCCAGACTGGTCTTGAACTCCCGATCCTCTTGCCTCAGTTTCCTGAGTACTACCATGCTCAATTTATGCACATGGAGTTGAGTTCATGTCCCACTCTAGAAGGCTAGCAGAGTAACTGCACCAGTCAGGGCAGAGTGCTGGCCTCCATCTATCTCTTGAGGAAACCCAGAAAGAGCTAGAGCAAGGCTGGAAACTGGGGAAGGTGGGGCTGTGGAGGGAAGGTGTGTGGAGAGGCATCTTACAGCATTGCAGGGAGGTGAGCAACAAGGAAGGGGTGTCAATCGTGTTTAACGAGACCCAGCCAGGTGGAGGAGGAAGAGGGCTGGGAAGAGACCATTAAATTTAATGAGTTCAGTGACAGCTCCAGCTGAGTGATGGGGCAGATACCAGACTGTGTGGTTTGGAGAAGTCAGTGGCTGTGTTGCTGGTGAATGAAAAGAGAGATAGAGCTAGGCGGAGGGAAAGGAGGGGAGACAGACAGTCACACAGTGCTCCCCCAAAAGGAACAGGGGAATCATGACCTCCACGATGCTCCTTTCTGCTTGGGTCTCCTGTACATTTTAGAGCTGAGGTGATAGCTGGCCAAAAAACCATGAGCAAGGCTGGGAAGATCCATCACACTGCATGGTAACACTCCCTGGGCTGAGAACCATCTCCCGATTGGGCAAGGAGTGGCCGCTGATGGGTTGTGGGGCAGAGACTGAAATCCTTTGGGGCTTTGTGAGTTGTCATTTGACTGGGGTAAGACATTCATTTAGATAAGCCTAGACGATGAATCTGTATAGACAGGATAGGCAGCTGCATCTGTACACCTGCCACAACTTCCTAAAACCCAGGAGCTAAGTTCCTTAAACACCCAAATGTCCATCTTTTTCTTCCTAGGTTAAGATCTCCCTAGTGTTAGGGAAAAGCAGCACAGCTTAGCTTTGGGCCAAGTTCCAGGGTTCCCTTGAAGCCGGGTATGAGTATTTCCCGAGTTTCTTTTTTAAAGTTTTTTTCTTTTATAATAAGTGTTTTTTTATGATTTGACAATTACACACACACACACACACACACACACACACACACACACACACACTGTATCTTGATCACATCCAACCCAAATTGTTGCTTTCCACGCCCCCTAGATTTCTCCAGTACATCTCTCTCCCACCTTCAAGTCCTTTTTTTCTTTATTTATTTACTTTTCAAAAATAATATTTTAATTGATTCTTTGGGAATTTCACATTATACCCCCCAATCACACTCACTTCACAGTCTTTCCATATCCCCCCCACCTTGTGACCCCCCAACAACAAAATAAAAAACAAGTCCAATTTGTGTTGTTCATATACTCACTGGAGCATGGTCAAACTCCCAGTGGCCAGCCCAGTAAAGACAGCTGAGTCCTTCTCCACCAGCACCCATGACAGAAACCATCAACTGTGGAGATCTACCCTTCAGTGTCCCGCGCGCGCTGTATTTTCTCAGCCGGCAAGAAATACACGCAGGACACTCGGATCCTTCTGCAGACAAGCTTTAATGCATCTTGAGAGTGAAAGAGCATAAGCTTTCCAGAGCGGAGACACTGAACCAAGAAAACCATCCCTTATAAAGGCTGGCCAGCCGCCTGGGACGTGTTACCCTATGAATGGCTTTAGCTCCTCAGGCCAAATGAGCCACGGGATAGGCGGAGAGCAAAGGAATGGAGATTACCCAGCGCCTGTGAAGTAATTTACATCTTGGTGTCTTTAGGCACCATTATTGTAATGGAGCATGCAGGAAACGGCCCCCTACACTTCAGCATCCTTTTCACAGTTTGTAAGAGTTCTCATTGATGGCCTCCTTTTAGGTTGTTACTTTTTGGGGGGGGATTGGTTGGGGGTTGTCACAGAAGCCTCCCATGTCTCTCTTTCTCAATTGTTCATCTGAAGTTGTCAATCTCACTGCCAATCTAGCTTTCTTGCTTTTTTACAGTCAGCAGGAGCATGAATCACAGGTTTGTACCTGGTTTCTGGTGACAGCACAGGGCATGAAAATGGGCCCCTGCCATAGTAGGACTACAGACCCATACAAGGCCCTTGGAGGCAGCCTGGACCATGGGCATCAACATGGCCTCAGGTGGCCCTGCCCGTAGTCAGATCAGTGAGGCCCCCGGTGGCATCAAGGCTCATGTACATCAACATTGCTTCAGGCTGCAGCATAGACCATGGACATTCACATGATGTTGGGTGGCAACATGGGTCAGAGACATCAACTGGGTCTCCCAGCCTCATCAGGACCACTGACTCACACACGACCCTCAGTGGCATCATGGACCATGGTAGTCCTTCGAGGAGGTCCAATCGAGAAAGTGAACTGTTCCTCATTTCAGGCCTCCATCTTTGCCCAGAGCCAGGGTGATCCTGCAACCAGGTGGCATGTTTGCGGTTGAGTCTGCATCTGGATAAGCTCCAGGCTGCTGCAGCCTGCCCCAATGACCCCACCGGGCATCAGCTTGTTCCACTGGCAACCTCAGCTCTCTCTCAGACCTGTCACTGCCATTGTGTCTCTACAGCTCATGCATGCAGTACTTTGCATTTCCACCGTTCCCATCTCTCCATGACACCTTCAAAGCTGGCCTGTGCCCCTGAGAGGCAGGGTCGGGGGAGGGGGGTCTGGCCGCCTTCTGCACCAGCCTGTGCCCTCTCAGGCCTTGTTTTATTTTTTTTAATAACCCACTGAGTCCAGTTAGGGCTGCCTGCCTGTACGTGAGTGTGGGATCACCCTCCAGAGCACCAGCAGTCTACCACAAGCCACACCCGTGAAGAAAAAGGACTTTCCCTCCCCCAAAGCCATCAATTGCCACTAGCTCCTCAGGCAGGGGCAGAGCCTTAGGATCCCCTCTTCTACCCATGCTGGAATCCCTCCTGCCTCCTTCATATTGTGCAGACAATCACAGCTTCTTGGAGTTCATGGTACAGTGGTCACGCTGTGCCCAGGAGACGGTACTACACAGCACTCCTCCTAACCCCCTAGCCTTGCATTCTTTCACCTCCTTCTGTGGCATTCCCTGAGCCACAAGAGTATTTATTCCCTTAGTTCTTGTTAAAAGGAAGGATATAACTTCCAGAAAGCACAGAAATGGTTTGCATGGAATTTTATTGATTCCCCTCTTTCGGTGGGCTAGAGCTGGAAGTACAGATAGGAGCCAGCTGTGGTCTATGGAGCACGGTAAGACCTTACTGGAGAGCTGAGTGATGATGGGAGAGGGACCCTTGACTATGGAAAAGGGAGAGGGACCCTTGACTATGGAAAAGGGCCCTTCTGCTCTGGGCCTGGCTGTTCCTCTGGATTCTTATATGGAGGAGAAAGAAATGTGTCCATTTAAGGCTTAAAATGTTCTTGTATTTGATGGTCTTGTAAAGGCAGGTTAGCCTGCACCTTAATTCCCATTCCTCTTTGTCCCCATTGGTGTCTCTATCCATGTGCTTTTTATCTTTTAGCTACTTACCTCATCTTGTCTGCCTTATTTATCCCTTCTTTCCTTTCCTCACTTCCACAATCACGATCCTGTGTCCACCCTACATTCAGAACTCTTCCCTCACTTTCCTCGTCTTCGTAGGGATCTGTCTTCCATACCACAGTTTTTTGTGCTCACAGGCTATGTGCTTTCCTGGATCAATTCCATGTTCACACTCAGTTTACACTCACCCGATGACACCAGACCTATCTCCAAGATTTTTTCTATATCCCATGGATTACCCATGGAATCCCACTTTGCACAGCTCCAGGAGTCCCTAAGCCCCATGTGACCTCAGTTCATGTCAATTAGAATGTTGGAGCTCTGCAGAGTAAAAGTCACAGTGGCTTAGACAATAAGGAAACGGGTTAGGGGTACAGCTTGGTGGCAGGGCTGTACTCCTACAAAGCACGTACAAACCCCTAGGTTTGGTTCTCAGTACTGCAAAGACAGTAACAGTGAGGTTAGGTTGACTTTCTGGGTGGCTGGAGGCCCTCACTGGTTCAGTGATGACATCAAGGATCAAGTTTCTTATTTCTTATTATATCCTTCCTTCAGAATCATCTTACCCTGAGCTCCTTGAGTTGGAGAAAGACTGTGATGAGCAATTAGGATATTGTGGTCACCTTCTTCCCCTCCCCTCCTCTCCATCCTCCTCCTCCTCCTCCTCTTCCTCCTCTCCTCCTCCTCCTCCTCCTCCTCCTCCTCCTCCTTCTTCTTCTTCTTCCTTCTTTTTCAGCAACTTTCTTCTCTCCCATAGCTGGTGGGCTTGGGGACAGTAGGTACTTACTTTCCTTTAGACCAAATGGGTCAACTCATGGCCTGTATGCCAAAGAAATTTCAAGGGTGAATTGATATATGGAAAAGCATATACTTATTGGCTTAGACTACTCTAAACCTGTCATCATTGCGGGGTGGGCCACCACAATTGGGTTATATGAGTCAGGGCCCACCCTGGATCTGGAGCAAATCCTTGCGAATGTATTTCTATGACAGATGGTAGAGGGGTTGAATGGATGTTGGGCAATCAATTATAATGTCAACTCCAATACAGCAGTCTAACTCATCATGTCTACTCATTTCACCCAACCCACACTTCCTCCCGTATTTTCCATTTCGGCTAATGGTCCCACCATTAACTCCACTATTTCAACTAGGAAGCAGAGTCATCTTTGACTCTCTGTCTGTTGCCCCCACTCAGTGATTACTCAATCACCAAGCCTCAGTAATTTGATCATTTGTGAACCCCTCTCATATCTGCTATCACCACTCTAATGGCTTTTAAATTGGTTTCCTTTCTCCAGTTCCAACGCCCTCTAAACTACCCTCCCTGCTGCTTCCAGAATGAGCTTTCTAAAATGCAAATCTGAGCTCTTCTTGCTAATCCCTTTGGACCCCTCATTGGCTTTATATCATTTCTAAGAGAAAACCCAGGTTCTCCCCAGGCAGTTGGGGGGGGCCAGGAAGTGTTAAAAAAAAAACTTTATGTTGGCCACAAAGGGACCACAGCTAATGCTGGTTCCTAGCAGTATCTACTTAGGATGCCTAGTGCGAGCATGTATGAGCATGGAAGGGCTGTCAAGAGGGTGAGGGATTGAGGCCCTGAGCCCAGGGAGTTTGTAAGGCTCAGGATTATGCTGGCTGGGTGAGTTGGTCTGGTTTTAGTTGTAGTTTGCTGTCTAAGAGTTTGCTGTCCGAGTGAGAAGTTACCTCGTCTTGGTTGGGTTTGAATCTTGACCTGCTACTGACATCCCTAGCCTAGTGGATGCCTTTGCAGAGGAGAACTCTAATGTCTATCTCATGATGGATTCAACATTTGATGAGTGGATACTCAGAAAATACTCAGCGCTTGGTAAATACACAAGCACCAGTTGCTATTGTTACTAATTAGCTGAAACCCTCTATGACTTATTGATATTTAAAATGGGGTCAGGTATTTATGAGTTGTTCTCTTATTTTGCAATAAGATTAACTCTATAAGAACGAAATACAGAATATATCCTTCCCGGTAGGAGAACTTGGTTTCCTATTGATGGTGTCCAGTGTGTTAAAATGTGGGATCGGGGTGGAGAGATGGCTCAGAACAGAGGTTAAGAGTACTGGCTATGCTTCCAGAGGTCCCACATGGAAGCTCATAACCATTTGTAACTCCAGTCCAGGCAATCAGGCACCTCCTTCTTCTGATCTCTGTGGGTTTGAAGCACAAATGTGGGGTACACACATTCATGCAGGAAAAACATGCACGCACATAAAATAAACCAGTATATTAATTAAAAATAATGAAAAAATGTGAGGTGGGTTATCTTTAAGTGTAATTTTTTTATCAGTTTAAATTTATTTATTTATTTATTTATTTATTTATTTATTTATTTATTTATTTATTGTGTGTGTGTGTCCATGTTCTACTTGAGTGCAGGCATGCCACAGTGTTCATGGGGTAGTCAGCCTGTAAGAGTTGGTTCTCTGTTTCTACCATGTGGGGTCCAGGGATTGAACTCAAACAATGAGGCTTGGCAACAAGCACTTTCCTCTGCTGAGCTATCTCACCAGCCCTTAATGGTTACTTTTTGCTGTATTTCTCAGGCTGGCCTTGAACTTCAGGCTCAAACATGACTCTCACCTCACTGAAATTATAGGTGTGTACCACTGCACCTGGTTTATACATTTACTTTTAGTGTTTGTGTGTGTGTGTGTGTGTGTGTGTGTGTGTGTGTGTGTGTGTGTGTGTGTGCCACCTGTGTGCTGGTGCCCAAGGAAGCCAGAAGAGGGTGTCAGATCTCCTGGAAGTGGAGTTACAGGCAGTTGTGAGACTCCTTATACAGGTGTTGGGAACTGAACTCAGATCCTCTGGAAGAATAGCAAGCACCCTTAACCACGGAGTCATTCCTCCGAACCCACGTGTGTGGATCGATTCCACGTTGCGATAATATTTGAGATACATTGGGTTAAAAGCATTATTGATACTGATTTTACCCCCTTCTTTTTACCTTTTGACGTGTCTTCTAGCAAGTGCACCTGGACCTGTATGGCTTGTGTTATGTTTCTATCAAGCGGTGCTGATATAGACTCCCTGGCCTCATCTTGAACCTACCCCATCTTTTCTGTTTTGCTCAGCCCCGCCTGTTCCAACAATCTCCAGCATCGCTCCTCACTTGCACATCTTCGGCCAGAGTGTATCAGTTCTCTGCAGATCTGAGTTCTCCATTAGAACTTCCTTGACCAGAGCTGTTGCTTCCTGTGGGTGGAGTGGGCTCCCAGGAGCACAGCCTGCTGACCCTGAAGACTTCATTAGGACCAGTCTCTGAGTGCAAAACCCAGCAGACCCATTGCCTGAGAGGGGTGGCTGGATGAGGGTACAACGCACTTGGAGTGTCCTTGAGGGGGTGTCCTTTTTTAAACAGTCACACTTAGCTTTCTGCATGGGGTGAAAAGGTGGGCTGGGGGCCCTGATCCCAATCAGTCATCGTATGAGCCATGAGCTATCCGATGCGCAGTTTGTCTCTCATTTCTATGTGTCTGCTTTAGCTCTGTGAGATGCAGGCAATCCCAACCTCTGAGAGTTAAAGGCAAATTTAAATGAGACCACGCTATGCACTAACCGGCCTAGTGCTTGGGCGTGGCAGGTGCTGTGTAACCTTACCCTCCTCCCTCCCAGGCAATCTTCCCACTTACTAGAGAGAGCAGGTGTTGGCAATAGAGGAGAGAGAAGAACGAAGAAAGGGCTCAGGACAAAAAAGGTCAAGGGCACCAAAAGAAAACTTCCCAACTGCCCATTTTTTTTTTTTCTGCCCAGGGTTGGCCCTGAGGGAGGAGACAGGGTTGGGACTGCTTGGAGCACTGGGTTAACGAAGAACAGAGCCCACTCCGAAGCTGTCACCATTGATTTCTTGTTTCAGGCAGCTTGCAAGCTGCCCCAGGAATCAATGTCGGAAGGTGAAAACAAATTTCTAAAATTAGCCTGGAATACATCGCAAGAAAAACCTTCTACAAGTCAAATAGTAATGAAGCAAAAACCCGAGCAGGGTGTCATCACTCAGACTGAGGGAGGCAGGCAGCACACCCTGGCACTACCTGCCACTGTGTGGGACACCCATCTCCATATGGGAGAATCTCACCCTCTAGGAAACACACACCCTGTCACCCACAAACGTGGCATTCCTGCACCCTGAGAGTCCCGTGATGCAGCCATTCAGCCATCACAGAGGACTGACTGTGTTAAGAGTGGAGTTGGAGAAGGCAGGGAGGAAGGGTGCCTATTGGTGGTGAATTCCATCTTGCCAGAGGGCTCATATGGGCTGTTAGTGTCAGGAAACTGTTTATGGTCAGGCCATTCTATTGGGCAGTCAGAAATGATCATTCACTCCGTCTTGGGAAGTCCAAACATGAGCTTACTTTGTGCATGTGTGCTTGTGTTTATGTGTGTG